>NC_133526.1:86551489-86852789 GCF_048544455.1 Silene latifolia
TAAAACAACTAAAACCAAAATATTTTAACTGTGCGTACAATATTCCTATATAAAAAACAAATAGTTATTTTGTAAGGTCGTTTTACAATAACCTATTGTAAGAAAACCTTTTATTTACGAAAATAGATACACAAAAAAATTGTTGACTAATTTTACGAGGGTATTAACATAAAGATAATAGACAGTAATAATAAAGTTAACGAAAAATATCATAACGCACATTTTGCAAAAAAATGTCATTCATAATGGATCGTAAAGGGATAGATTGTCTTTTATTTAATAACGTATATAATTGTTAATAAAGTTGGAAAAGAACTACCAGTGATCTTTTTCCATAAGTGTTTATTATAACATCTATATATAAAGACGTAGATATGTAGTAATCTCATTTATTACAATCGCTCACTTCATTCAAAACTAAATAAAAGATCGCTAGTTTTGTAAGCAACTAGTGTTTTCGGTAGCCATGTCAGAATCTTCCAGCCAACAAATAAAATATCGTAACGGACATTTTTGAATAAATGTCAACCACCATGGATCGCAAAGGGTAGATTTTCTTCTATTTAATAACGTATATGATTGTTAATAAAGTTGGAAAAGAACAACCAGTGGTCTTTTTTCAATAAATGTTTATTAGATCCGCATATAAAGATGTAGATATGTATTCATCTTATTTATTAATATCGCTCACTTCACTCACAAATTAAATAAAAAATCGCTCGTTTTGTATGTAACTAGTCTTTTCGGTAATCATGTCAGAATCTTTCAGCCAACAAATAAAATAATATAACGCACATTTGAAAATAAATGTCATACATCATGGATCGCAAAATGGTAGATTTCCTTCTATTTAATAACGTATATAATTGTTAATAATCACCTATTTTCAAAAAAGAATAAGAAAACTAAAAATTTTCCCGCCTAAACACTCTTAGTTAGAAATTCGGACTTTTTTTGGGTTGATATTCTAAGTATATATTGGGCCCGATATATAATCTATATATAATATATACTCAATATATAAGTAACAATATCTTATCAAATATCGCAACTTTTCATAATTGGGTCTTATGTATTTAATTCGTTATTATCTCATTTTTTCAATACATGTATTTTAAATTTACAAATCCTTAAAACAATTAAAATCAAAATATTTTAACTGTGCGTACAACATTCCTATCTAAAAAACAAAAAGTCATTTTGTAAGATCGTTTTACAATATTCTATTATAAGACAACCTTTCATTTACGAAAATAGAAACACAAAATTGTTGACTAATTTTATGAGGATATTAACGTAAAGATAACAAGCATTTTTATAATAAAATTAACAAAAAATATCATAACGCACATTTTACAATAAATGTCATCCAACATGGATCGTAAAGGGTAAATCGACTTCAATTTTTTTTTTTGATAAAATGTAAGAATATATTATATAAAAAAAGAGGAAACCATACACTTGAGATGGGACCAACCTAAATCAGGCCACCTCCCAACTCAAGACAAACATCAAGCCCATACAACTTAAGCCCACATCAAGTGCAATAAAAAACATACACCAACAAAAATAAATTGGGAAAAACAAAATAAAATAGATCAAATCCCCTAAATCAGACAACAAACACCAGGAGCATCATCGTCACTGAAATAAAAACCTCTGTTATCCTTTTCCTTTCTCACGCAGCTTCAATCCAAGCCTAGGAGTCCATGGATCCAACGTTTGTCTCTGTCTTTCACTGGGAACACGATCATGTTACGCAGGCACCCTCTCATATCAGTTATAATTTGTCTGGCAACAATGGTGGGTCTAAGGATTTGCATCTCCAATCTACAACGATTTCGTTGAAACCATATACTGTAGATACAAGCATTCAAAATTGAGTTTACCAGACCTCTTTTGAGTTTGGAACCCCTTCGATTATTCCTCTATTCCTGCAAATCTCGGTAAGGAAGACTCATCCCCATCCATTTTTCAATTTCAGTAATAATTCTTCTGCTATATTGACATTGAAAGAATAAATGATCATTATCCCCTCTGTCCCGGCCACATATGCAGCAAGTGAAATTCGGACTAACCCCTATCTTGTGTAGTTTATCCTTTGTGTTTAGACCATTGTGTTGATGAATCCAGACTAGGAAACTATGTTTAGGGATAGACCATCTGTTCCAAATCTATGAAACCCAGGAAACCTCAGGACTTTTCCTTCGAATAAACTCATACCCCTTAGCAATGGTATATTCATGCCCTATCTGATTGGTCCAGATCTACTGATTATAAGCTTCAATGTAAATAGCTTTAGTTTGACAAATCTTCCTCCAACTCCAGCTTGAGTTAGAGGGAGGAGAGTAGGTCTGCCAATTTCGCTCTTTTAAATATGTGTGGCTCACCCATTTGACCCAAAGATGGTCATATTTGGAGGCTATCCACCACACCAATTTCCCCACTGCTGCTTTATTCCACAATATGTCATTTTTGAGACCAAGACCACCCTCCTTTTTTGGATGACAAATCTTTTCCCATGAGACAAGGGGAGTTATGATATAGTCAACAACCCCATCCCAAACACACCCCCATTCCTGCAAATTGATTCCACTTTTGAGATGACTCCGGTAGGAAGAATAAACATTGAGGCCCAATAGTTGTGAAGGGTTTTAAAAACTGATTGCACTAGGACAAGCCTACCTGTATAGGAGAGCTTCCTAGCTGAAATAAATTACTCAAGACTTGGGTTTTGATTAAATATGACTCGAATTGGACAGTGAATGAGACTGTTTAATTGTGATAAAAATGACTAAAAACCGAACAAAAACTCTGAAGACTGCAATCGAACAGTCGACAGAACTGTTTGGCACCACGGAATCCTGAACTCTACAATCGAATAGAGTAAAAGGCGTGATTGGAATATGACTTAATCCAAGCACTAAGCCACTAGACTAAGCCTAAGGGAAATTTAAAGCATTAAGCAAAGAAATTACCTGACTCTAAGCACTAAGAAATAGAGAATTTCCCAGCACTAAGCAAAGGAGATTAGTAGAAATCAATGTTTCTAACTTGTATTTTTCATTCATCAAATCGGAAAAATCATGAGGAAAAGCCTTGCTTTTATAGACTAAGCTAAGGAATCCTCACCATTAATCCATCCTAGCATCTAACGGTCCAAAGACGCTAGAAAAACCGGTACAAAAGTGGCCCTAAAGGTCTTACATAAAGTTCTTACATAAGTTAAAAATTTAAATAAAAGCAAGAAAGTAAACTAGTAAGAACAATGTTTATTTGGACTCCTTGGAAGCTTCACAAGGTCCGGCCAAGAGGAGTGTATAAGAGCTAGAGCATGTAAGAAGGAGGTAAGGAATTGTCTTTGACAAATTGGGAAGCTTGACAACGACCCTTGTACTTGACATTACAAACCATGTAGCCATGGTCCACCCGGTTTCATCTACCTTGTTCAATATGATTCATTTCCCTTCAAGAAAAAAGATCTTATGCAAAAATGCTCCAAACTCTTCATAGAAGGATCCTAGGCCAAAAGGTTCCACATATTCTTAGACGGCTTTGTTTCTGGACCTCAAATTGCGTTATGGTCCAAAACTAGGCTCAATGGCACTAGGTGTGGCTTATTTTGCTTCAATCTCCCCTTCTTGAAAAGGATTTGTCCTCAAATCCTCGACATTATCATCACTAAGCTCTTCATAATAAGGACTTAAATCCCCAATATTGAATGTACCATGGACTTCATAATCTCCGGGGAGGTTGAGCTTGTAGGCATTAGGACCAATTTTCTCGAGTATTTCAAAGGGACCATCGGCTCTTGGCATGAGTTTGTTCTTTCTCTTGTCGATAAATCTCTCCTTTCTTAGATGTAACCATACAAGGTCTCCGGGCTCGAAATTCTTGGACCTCCTAGAACCCTTGGACTTAGCTTTATGAACCTCATTACTCTTCTCAATTTGCTTCTTGACTTGTTCATGGATATGGAGCATTTGTTCAACCCTCTTCTTAGGATCATAACCAATAGTGTTCTTATTGATGGGTGCTAAATCCGCGGGCATCATTGGGTTGATTCCATAAACTACCTCGAATGGTGACTTGCTCGTGGTGGTAGAGGGAGCTCGGTTGAATGCAAATTCGGCTTGAGCTAGCTTGAGGTCCCAATCTTTCAAGGACTTAGTAACGGTGCACCTTAGTATCCTCCCCAAGGTTTTGTTGGTAATTTCGGTTTGACCATCGGTTTGGGGGTGGTGGGAGGTGATAAAGAGAAACCTAGTCTTGAGTAGCTTCCATAAGGTCCTCCAAAAGTGGCTCATGAATTTTAAGTCCCTATCCGAGACAATAGACTTGGGAATGCGATGGAGCTTGACCACTTCCTTGAAATAGAGCTCGGCCACACTAGTTGCATCCTCCGTTTTCTTACAAGCAATAAAGTGGGCCATTTTGCTAAAATGGTCCACAACCACCATGATGGAATCATTACCTCTTGAAGTTCTTGGTAAGGCAACAATGAAATCCATGCTAATATCCTCCTATGGTTGATTTGGGACGGGTAGAGGAGTATAAGGACCCGTTTGGAAGTAGGCCTTTTATTGTTGGCAAGGAACACACCTCTTGATCACATCTTGGACATCTCTAAGCATTTTGGGCCAATAGAATTGCTCTTGGAGGATGTCATAAGTCTTTTGGATGCCAAAATGACCGACAAGACCATTAGAGTGGACTTCCCTCACCAATAGACTTCTATAAGGTCTCATTGGTATGCATAATCGGTTTCCATAGAACAAGAAGCCATTTTGAGTTAAGTACTTACTCTTGATTTTGATTTGGCCTCCTTGAAGTAGTTCTCATTCCTCTTTGAAATCCGGATCCTCTTGGTATAACTCCGTCATGTGCCAAATCCAAGGACTCTTTACTCCATAAAACTCAACATAATGAACCTTCTAGATAGAGCATCCACCACCACATTGTCTTTCCCTTCAATATACTTGCTTGAAAAGTTAAAGGATTGTAGAAATTCTACCCACTTGGCATGCCTATGATTGAGCTTATGTTTACCATTTATGTATTTGAGAGCCTCATGATCCGAATGAAGGACAAAGGGCCGTGGCTTCAAGTAGTGACTCCAATGGGATAAGGCTCCAAAAATGGCATAGAACTCCTTGTCATATGTTGAATAATTGAGCTTGGCACCACTCAATTTCTCACTAAAGTAGGCAATAGGGTTGTGTTCTTGCAAGAGGACGGCTCCTATCCCAATTCCACTAGCATCGCACTCAACTTCAAATAGCTTATTGAAATTGGGTAAGGAAAGAATAGGTGACTCACAAAGTAGCCGTTTGATGGTGTTGAAGGACTCTTCGGCTTTCTCCCCCAATTTGAACTCACCCTTCTTCATACATTCGGTTATGGGAGCCATGACGGTGCTAAAATCTTTGATGAACCTTCTATAAAAAGAGGCTAGGCTGTGGAAACTCCTCACATCCGTGATGGTCCTTGGTGTTGGCCATGTCTTGATTGCCTTAACTTTCTCTTGATCAACAAGAATACCTTGGTTGGAGATGATGAAACCCAAGAATTGAACTTCACTTTGGAAAAATAAACACTTCTCGAGTTTACCATACAACTTGTGTTCTCTAAGGGTTTCGAACAGTGCTTGCAAATGTTTGAAATGCTCCTCCTTGGAAGGACTATAGACCAAGATATCATCAAAATAAACAACCACAAATCAACCCAAATAAGGCCTAAGTACCTCGGTCATGAGCCTCATGAACGTACTAGGTACATTAGAGAGACCAAATGGCATCACAATCCATTCATATAACCCATACTTAGTCTTGAAAGCCGTTTTCCACTCATCTTCGTCCTTCATTCTCACTTGATGGTATCCTTGCCTCAAATATATTTTTGAGAACACTTGAGCTCCACTAAGTTCATCTAGAATATCGTCAAGTCTAGGTATAGGAAACCTATGCTTAATAGTGATGTTGTTAATGGCTCTACTATCGGTACACATTCTCCAAGACCCATCTTTATTTGGCACAAGCAAGGCCGGGACGGTACAAGGACTAAGGATCTCTCTGAAAAAACCCTTACTCATAAGTTCCCCAATTTGTTGTTGTAAGATTTTGAGATGCTTTTGGGTCGCTTCGATATGCGGCTTTGCTGGGGAGTGTAGCACCCGGAATGAAATCAATTTGATGTTCAATTCCCCTAAGGAGAGGCAAGTCACTTGGGAGCTCACTAGGAAACACATCTTCATAGTCATTTAGGAGCTCTCGGATTTCTAAAGGGAGGGTCATCTCGTTTTCCCCAAGCATGTCCTTGGCCACTAAGACATAGATATCATCTTCCCCTTTCAACTCTTGTAACATTTCGGCCTCATTGACTAACAATACCTTTCTTGACGGTTCAATCATGGATGGTGGATTTGTTGGTTTGATAGGTGGAGGTAGTGGTGAAAGGATAATTTTTTTTTACCGAATTTGAAGGTGTAAGTGTTATCCCTCCCATGATGTACCGAATCCCTATCAAACTCCCAAGGCCTACCAAGTAAGAGATGACAAGCATCCATGGGTAGAACATCACAAAGGGTCTCATCTACATAGTTTTTCCCAATGGAAAAGGATACTAAACATTGCTTATCAACCCTCACCTCGGCCCCTTTGTTGAGCCATCTCAATTTATAAGGACATGGGTGGTCTTGTGTGGGTAAGGAAAGTTTTTCGACAAGGGTACTAGATGCTACATTGGTACAACTCCCCCCCCCCCCAATCAATGATTAAATTACAAACCTTTCCTTTTATGGTACATCTAGACCGAAATATTTGTTGTCTTTGGTCCATTTCTAAGGGTTAGGGTTGTGTATGCATCACTCTCCATGTTACTAAGTTAAGACTCACATTCGGATTTAAGCTATCATGAAGGTTAGGACTTTGTACCTTTAAGTTTTTGTTGAGGACCTTTGAATCTGAGTATGGCTCTTGTGTTCCATGAGCTTGCTTTCTTCCCCTCCGGCTATGGCTCCTTTCCCTATCACGGAGTGGTCTTCCTTTCTTTGTTGATGTTGGAATGTTGGTCATGAAAGCATTGAGGGAATTCAATACATGGTCACATTTCTCCGAGAGTTGTGTTACTTGGGTCTCAATACCAAGTAGTCTTTCCTCACTCATGGTTGTTTTTATGTTTTTGGATGTGGTTAAGGTTTATATTGAACTCACAAGAAAAACTTCTTCCCAAGACTAACACAACAATGGAATTGTGTTAAACCTTTACTCTGATAACCAATTTGAAATGAATTACTCAAGACTCGGGTTTTGATTAAATATGACTTAAATTGGACAGCGAATGGGACTGTTTAATTGTGATAAAAAGGACTAAAAACCGAACAGAAACTCTGAAGACTGCAATCGAACAGTCGACAGAACTGTTTGGCACCATGGAATCCTGAACTGTACAATCGAATAGAGTAAAAGGCGTGATTGGGATATGACGTAATCCAAGCACTAAGCCACTAGACTAAGCCTAAGGTAAATTTCAAGCACTAAGCAAAGAAACTACCCGACTCTAAGCACTAAGCAATAGAGGATTTCCCAGCACTAAGCAAAAGAGATTAGTAGAAATCAATGTTTCTAACTTGTGTTTTTCATTCATCAAATATGAAAAATACATGAGGAAAAGCCTTGCTTTTATAGACTAAGCTAAGAAATCCTCACCATTCATCCATCCTAGCATCTAACGGTCCAAAGACACTAGAAAACCGGTACAAAAGTGGCCCTAAAGGTCTTACATAAAGTTCTTACACAAGTTGAAAATTTAAATAAAAGCAAGAAAGTAAACTAGTAAGGACAATGTTTATTTGGACTCCTTGGAAGCTTCACAAGGTCTGGCTAAGAGGAGTGTATAAGAGCTAGAGCATATAAGAAGGAGGTAAAGAATTGTCTTGGACGAATTGGGAAGCTTGACAACGACCCTTGTACTTGACATTGCAAATCGTGTAGCCATTGTCCACCCGGTTTCATCTACCTTGTTCAATATGATTCATTTCCCTTAAAGACAAAAGATCTTATGCAAAAATGCTCCAAACTCTTCATAGGAGGATCATAGGCCAAAAGGTTCCACATATTCTTAGACGGGCTTGGTTTTGGATCTCAAATTGCGTGATGGTCCAAAACCAGGCTCAACGGGACTAGGTGTGGCTTGTTTTGCTTAACTAGCCCCCACACCCCTTATCTTGTTCAAAAGCTTAGCAATGAGAGGGGAACAATCCTGAGCATTCAGCCTTGTAGTTTTTATAGGAACCCCAAGGTACCTAAAAGAAAGAGTACCTTGAATAAGACCTGACACTTGGAGGATTTCATTCTTTAAAGCTTCATTCACTCCATTAAAATAAGCATTGGATTTTCCTTTGCTCATGTTTAATTTAGAGCTCTTTGAAAAGTTAGAGAAAGTTATGAGAATAGTCATGATAGATTGAGCCTCCCCTTTATAAAAAAGTAATAAATCATCAGCAAACATAAGATGAGTGAGCTTAAGTGGTTTGCAAAGGGGGTGATATTTAAAACCAGATCCCTCAGTAGTGTATGCCAGCAGTCTAGATAGGTATTCCATGCAAATAGTAAAGAGCAAAGGGGAGAGGGGGTCACCTTGTCTCAGTCCTCTCTTCCCTTTGAAAAAGCCAAACACATTACCATTAAGATTAAGGGAATATGTAGCAGTAGTGACACACTGCATGATCCACTATCTAAATTGCTCTGGAAAGTTTAAGGCTTGAAGCATGTTATCCAAGAAGGCCCATTCTATTGTATCATAAGCCTTTTGAAGATCCATCTTGAAAAGACATCTAGGGGATACTGCATTTCTTTCATAAAGTCTTACAATATCTTGGCAGATTAGAATATTCTCTATTATGCTTCTTTCTTTAATAAACCCCCCTGGTTTGGGGAGATCAAATCTGGAAGGACCTTAGCCCATCTGGAACAAAGTAATTTAGAAATGCATTTATAGATCACATTGCAACAAGCAATGGGTCTATACGGTAAGACATTGGCAGGTCTATCCACTTTAGGAATCAAAGTAACCAGAGTACCATTCAGTTGTTTTAACAAACATCCTGACTGAAAGAAATCCATAATAGCCTCAGTAACTTCATGTTATATTATGTCCCATGAATCTTTAAAAAATTTGCTAGAATAGCCATCTGGACCTAGAGCTTTATCATTAGGAATATGAAAAATAGTGTTTTTGACTTCCTCAGGAGTGAAAGGAGTCATTAACATTTGTGAATGTTGATCAGTACAAATCTTTCCTTCTCTCACAATGGCAAACTTAACTTTCTTAGTGTTGTTCTTTGTGCCAAGTAGCATCTGGTAATAATCAAGGAAAGCTTGTTGGATGCCTGCTTCCTCTATATGAATACCCCTTTTATGATCAACTATGTGATGGATAAAGTTCTTATTTCTCTTGGCTTTGATCAGACTATGAAAATAATATGAGTTAGTATCCCCTTCTTTAAGCCAGTGAGCCTTGGCTTTTTTGTTTGAGAAATTCCATCTTAGCTAAGTATAGCCCCTGATAGTCCTTGTGTGCCTCAACCTCTTGCTGAATTAAATCTGCATCCCCTGGTCTGCTCATAATTTGTTGCTGAATATGTACTAACTTAGTCTGTGCCAAATCTGCTTTATGCTCAATATAAAAAAAAGAGTCTTTATTGAGTTGTTTGAGATCAGGTTTAAGGAATTTCAGTTTCCTTATAACCTTATACATTTTGGTCCCAACCACATTTTGACTCCAGACATTAGCTACACAATTTAAAAACCCAGGTGCTTTGCTCCACATATTAAAATACTTAAAAGATCTATTTTTTGGACCTCCACTAACAGTCTTACTCACCAGACATGGAGTGTGGTCAAATAAACCCTCAGGGAGGAAGTTTGCAAAATAGTCTGGCATCTGACTCATCCAATCCTGATTCACAAAAAATCGGTCCAATCTGTTATATTTCCTAGTCTCAGGAAGCTGTTTATTATTCCAGGTAAAGAAAGCTCTTGAGGCTTTAATATCCATGAGTTGAAAACTATCCAAGCAGTCTTGAAAAGGAGGAGATTCAGCTATAGACACATTTCCCCTTAGCCTTTCATTTGCCTGGAGGACACAATTGAAATCTCCCACTACTGACCATGGCCCTTGAATAGAGCCAGCCAGCCTTTTGAGATTGAACCAGAGGGATTCTCTCTCAGTGATGCCATTGAAAGCATAAACAATGGTATGGAAAAAATGGGCTTGAGCTTGTTTATTAACTATAGACATATGAATATATTGGGAATTATACTCTATAAACTGAATATCATACAAATGAGATTTCCAAAGTATCCATATTCTCCCTCCCTTGTGATAAGAAGTATTAGTAGAAATACTCCACTCATGAAAAATATTATTCATAGCTTTATTCAAATTATTAGGCTTAATTTTAGTTTCTAACAAACCAAAGAAACCAGTATTATTAGCATTCAAAAAATTATTCACAACTTTCTATTTACCCTCCCTATTCATCCCCCTCGCATTCCAAAAACCAAAATTCATTATTTATTGGGGGTAAGGGTGCCATTACGAGATATGCCAATACCTTGCCTAGGTGAGCTAGAAGGACTCAGCACCTCCATATAGGTGGGAGAGTGTGACCCATTCTTGCTTACATTCTCAGGCTCTTGTTTAGTCCTCACTTGTCTAACAGGAGATATAGAACAATGCTGAGAACCAGGTTTCATTGTTGTAGGTGTAGTCATGTCTACTGCAGGTTGCTGACCCATAACTACCTGGACTCCAGCTTGCTCCTATGTTACCTGAGGAACAACTGGTGCAGCAGCAGGTATTGTATTCTTTTTAACAGGTCTCCACACTTGAGCAGTATTCTTCTTAATAGTTTTAGGTTTGCCCTTTCTGAAACTGTTTTGTTCATGACCTATTTGTTTGCATTTGGTATAGATGCTCGGCTTCCATTCATATTCAATGTCAACTTCAACCAGGTTCTTCTTCTCATCCAGAAATTTCACCTTACTAGGAAAAACCTAACCAAACTTTAATTCCACCATCACCCGAGCAAAACCTAATCTAGTTTTATGCTCAGTAGAATTATCATGACTCTTAATGTATGACCCTATAAGTCCTGCAATTTTTTTCAGACTATTGCCCCAAAATTTCAAAGGCAAGCTCTGTAATCTAATCCAGGCAGGCACTGAATTGATCTCAGCTTTTTCAAGGATAACATCAGGAGACCATGATTTCAGAATTAAAGGCTTATTATCAAATAGATAATGCCCACTATTCAATAATGCTTCATTCATCTCTTCAGTCTGAAACCTGGCCAAAAACACCCCATTAGGTAAAAAGGATACCTTGTCAACAGTGTATTTGGACCAAATTTGTTTCACGAAACCCTCCAATATCTGCCACGGGGGGTTTGCTCCCACAATAAAGCCAAAACCTGCATGTTGCCAATAGTCTAGTTCACCTTGGACATCATCATCTGATAATTCCAATAACTCTTGAGGTTCCTCCTCTACAACTCGCATAATTCTCTTCCCATGTCTTTGATACCAGATCTCATCTTCCTTGTTTTGATCCACAAGTGCAAGTTCAGTATCAGATTCATCCTCGACATCCTCTACCAGTCTATCATCCAATTGATATTCAGGAATTCCAGTGATCTCATGAATACTTCGACCCTTGTCTATGATTTCAACATCCGGTCCATTCAATACTTTGTTTTTCTCAAATCGAATAGCACTTGATGTCGCAAATTGTTTTGTACTTGTAAGATGTTTAGTATTATTAGAAGTAGTTAATTTTTTAGCCATGATTGCACCAAAATCAGAGTTATGATCACCCCTAGAGAAGACGGCAGTCTCTTTCTCTCTCTAGGTCAAACATCTCTCTTAAGAAAAATAATATAATTGACTTCTATTTAATAACGTATATAATTGTTAATAACCTTGAAAAAAACAACCAGTGATCTTTTTCTATAAGTGTTTATTAGAACATCTGTATATAAAGACGTAGATATATAGTCATCTCATTTATTACTTTCGCTCAATTCACTCACAAACTAAATAAAAAATCGTGAGTTTTGTAAGCAACTACTGTTTTCAGTAGCCATGTCAGAATCTTCCAGCCAACAAATAAAATATTATAACGCACATTTTACAATAAATGACAACCCTTATGGATCGCAAAGGGAAGATTATCTTCTATTTAATAACGTATATGATTGTTAATAAAGTTGGAAAAGAACTACCAGTGATCTTTTTCCATAAGTGTTTATTAGAACATCTGTATATAAAGACGTAGATATATAGTCATCTCATTTATTACTTTCGCTCAATTCACTCACAAACTAAATAAAAAATCGTTAGTTTTGTAAGCAACTACTGTTTTCGGTAGCCATGTCAGAATCTTCCCGCCAACAAATAAAATATCATAACGCACATTTTACAATAAATGACAACCCTTATGGATCGCAAAGGGAAGATTATCTTCTATTTAATAACGTATATGATTGTTAATAAAGTTGGAAAAGAACAACCGAATGATCTATTTTCCATAAATGTTTATTAGAACATCCGTATATAAACACGTAGATATGTAGTCATCTTATTTATTACTATCACTCATTTCACTCACGAACTAAATAAAAAATCGCTAGTTTTGTATGCAAGTAGTCTTTTCGTTAATCATGCGAGAATCTTTCAGCCAACAAATAAAATATCATAACACAGATTTTAAAGAAATGTCATCCACCATGGAACGCAAAATGGTAGATTTTCTTCTATTTAATAACGTATATAATTGTTAGTAATCTCCTATTTTCAAAAAAGAATAAGAAAACTAAAAATTTTCCCGTATCATTCGTAATTGAAGAATTTGAAGGAGGTTGAAGGATTCAGCAAGAGAAGTAAGAGAGAATTAGATATGATTTTTTTAGCTAAGGGTAGACAAATGGAAATTTTTTTGCAAAAAGTACAGAAATAAGTAAATAATGTACTGCAAAAATAAATTGCGTTCATAATTAGGTCTTATGTATTTAATTCGTTATTATCTCCATTTTCCAATACATGTATTTTAAATATTACAAATAGTTAAAACAACTAAAACAAAAATATTTTAACTATGCGTACAACATTCCTATCTAAAAAACAAGTACAACATTCCTATGTAAAAAACAAAAAGTCATTTTGTAAGATCGTTTTACATTAATCTATTATAAGACAACCTTTTATTTACGAAAATAGATACACAAAAAAATTGTTGACTAATTTTACGAAGGTGTTAACATAAATATAACAAGCAGCTTTATAATAAAGTTAACGAAAAATTATAACGCACATTTTACAATAAATGTCATCCACCAAGGATCGCAAAGGGGTAGATTATCTTCTATTTAATAATGTATATGATTGTTAATATTAATAAAGTTGGAAAAGAACAACCAGTGATCTTTTCCATAAGTGTTTATTAGAACATCTGTATATAAAGCCATAGATATATAGTCATCTCATTTATTACTATCAATTGTTGACTAATTTTACGAAGGTATTAACATAAATATAACAAGTAGCTTTATAATAAAGTTAACGGAAAATTATAACGCACATATTATAATAAATGTCATCCACCATGTATCGCAAAGGGGTAGATTATCTTCTATTTAATAACGTATATGATTGTTAATATTAATAAAGTTGGAAAAGAACAACCAGTGATCTTTTCCATAGGTGTTTATTAGAACATCTGTATATAAAACCATGGATATATAGTCATCTCATTTATTACTATCACTCACTTCACTCACAAACTAAATAATAAATTGCTAGTTTTGTAAGCAACTAGTGTTTTCGATAGCCATGTCAGAATCTTCCAGACAACAAATAAAATATCACAGAGACCTTAGAGATTCTAACAGAAGGATCCCAAGGACGAACTATAATAGGTTTCCCATCAAAGGTAAACATTCCATTGGCAAGAACTAACTTTTGATGTTCAAGCTTAGCAAATCTTACCACAAACAAGCCATTTGGAAGGAAAGAGATCTTCGAAATTTCATATGCAGCCCATATTCGTCGCAAATATCCTTCAATAACATCACGGGGAGGATTTGCACCCATAACATAACCATATATCGCCTGTTTCCAGTATGAAATTTTATCCTGAACGTCTTCAACCGAGAGTTTCAGTAAGGACTTAGAGCAGTCCCCAGTTTCACATTCATCTTCTGCAATTGGTTCCAGTCTCGTTGAAGATTTCCCCTTAGATGCAACCTTCCAATCATTAGGATCATCAGACAACACCAAACCTTCAGTCAGAGTCAATTCTTCCTCCTCCTGCACCATACTGTCAACCTGGTTTCTAGCAGATACGATTTCTTCATCAATCGTTTTGACCTGTACGTGATGTAGCAGAATTTTATTGTTATTAGAAATCGTTTGTATTTGATTATCATTAGTATTATTACTAGAATTATTATTATTATTATTAGTATTATTAATTGATGAATTATTATTTTTAGTTGATTTTTGTGAGGTAATTGATTGAGAATGGTTAGACGATGATTGTTTCCTAGCCATTGCTAACAACAACGTAGAACCCTAATTCCTAGAGATTTTTCTCTCTCTAGTTTTCTCTCTCTTAATTCTCCTATATGGGTTAAGCTAGTAGGTTTGGATTTAAAGTTTTGGGGTTCTAAATGCCTGGAGAAATTATCTGGATTAGTTGGTCACTTTGTTAGAATTGATGATGCTACCTTGGATAAATCTCTGCTAGGGTTTGCTAGAATCATGGTAGAGGTTGAAATAGACCAGGAGTTTCTGTCTCGGATAGTTTTTGAGGATGAATTAGGTACTGGGGTGAAAGTTGCTCTTGAGTGTGATTGGTTGCCTATCACTTGTCAAAAATGTAAAGGCATTGGCCATAAGACTGCTAATTGTAGAGGGAGAGCAATTGGTAACAGGAAGCCAATGACTACTCAACCTATGAGATAAGTCTGGAGGCCTAAACCTGTGGGTGCACCTCCTGTTGTGGACTCAGCAGAGTTTCCTCCACTGGCTCCTACTGTTAGGACCTCTCCTCAGATTACTACCCCAGCTGCTCCTGTTCCTTCTACCCCCAGTATTACCCCTGCACAAATTCCTCATGGGTCCATTTTTACTCCTGCTAGGGTGATCACTAAAGTCACTAGACATGAATCAAGGGTGGTAGATAGAAAGAAAGGGGAATTCTCTATCAATTTTAATGCTGAGTTGGCTGAGGCTTCTGGTGTTGCTGAAATGGTTGATAAAGGTGGTGGTGGAGGGGAGGAGACCCCCCCCCTAAATGATTAAAATAGGAGTTTGGAATGTTAGGGGTCTGAACAGTGAGAATAAACAGAAAGATGTTAAATGGTTTCTACATCAAAATGATGTGGATCTGTTTGGGCTCCTTGAGACCAGGGTTAAACCTGGGTCTCTAAATAGAGTGGCTAGTCAGGTTTGTTATAATTGGAATTATAGTACTAATACAATAATGCACCCTGGTGGGAGAATCTGGATCTTATGGAAGAATGATAAAGTTGATATTGAGGTCTTAGAAATGGGGGCTCAATATATGCATATTAATGTGAAGGATTTGAACACTGACCAGTGCTTTAGGGCTACCTTTATTTATGCTTTTAATAAAGTTGAGGAGACAACATCTCTTTGGCAAGCTCTTATTAGGTTGAATGTGTCTAGTCCTTGGATTGTCCTGGGGGACTTTAACAATGTGATGCATGCTAATGAGAGGCTGGGTAAGATGGTTAAAGATGATGAAATGGTTCCTTTTCAGTCTACTGTGAACAGCTGTGATCTCCATGATATGAAATCCACTGGCTCTTTTTTCACGTGGAATAATAAACAACCTAGTGCCACTTGAGTTTTTAGTAGGATTGACAGAGTGCTAGTCAATGGTGCTTGGCTTAATTGGAATACTGATTGGAATGCTCATTATCACCCTGAAGGAGATTTTGACCACTGTCCTTGTACTATTTCCTGTGGGGAGAATTTTGTTGGCACAAAGAAATCCTTTAAATTCTTCAACATGTGGGTTAAAGTGGAGGATTTTGGTAAGGTTGTTGCTTATTCTTGGAAGAAGCTGATTTATGGTTCTCCTTTGTTTAGAGTAGCCAGGAAACTCAAAGAACTGAAACCTAGATTAAAGGAGTTGAATAGGTCATTGTTTTCAGATATAGAGAGAAATGCTGATGTAGCTTATCATCTCATGATTGACTATCTGCTGCAGTTACAAGCAGAATCATCTAATCTTATATTGATGGATAAAGAAAGGCAAGTCAGAGAATCCTATCATATGCTTGATACTGCTAGAACTGATTATCTTATGCAAAAAGCTAAATGTAGCTGGGCAAAGGAAGGGGACACTAATTCAGCTATGTTTCATCAAGCTATCAAGCATAGGCAAATCCATAATAAAGTGCTCTAAATTGAGAATACTGCTGGAGTGCTTTGTAAGGAACCAGAAGCTATTCTTCAAGCTTTTGTTGAATATTATAAAGAACTGTTGGGGACTAGTGCTAAGACAAGTGACTTCTATCCTAATGTGGTGACACAAGGAAGTACTTTGGATGTTGTTGACTGGGGTGAGATGTGTAGGCTTCCTAATGATGATGAGATTAGATCAGCACTATTCTCTATACCTAATGATAAGAGCCCTGGACCTGATGGTTACACCAGTTGTTTCTTCAAAGAAAGCTGGCATATTATTCATGACGATGTCTGTACTGCCATCAAGGATTTCTTTGCTAATGGAAAAATATTGAGGCAAATTAATAGTACCACTCTAGTTCTGATTCCAAAGATAGACAAACCTCAAACTGTTAAGGAGTTTCGTCCTATTGCTTGTTGTTATACCATGTACAAGGTAATATCCAAGATACTCTGTAACAGAATGAGTGACTGCCTACTCAAGCTTATCAATCCTTCTCAATGTGCATTTGTTAGAGGAAGAAGTATATTAGGCAATATTTTGATTAGTCAAGACTTGATCAGGCTTTATAAGAGGAAGTGTGTCTCTCCTAGATGTTTGATGAAAGTGGATCTCAGGAAGGCATATGACTCTATTGAATGAGTGTTTGTTGAGCAAATGATGGAGGCCCTACACTTCCCCCCTAAGTTTATCAGACTTATTATGCAGTGCATCAGTACCCCTTCCTATTCTATCAGTTTGAATGGGCACAGTTATGGTTATTTTCCTGGTTGCAAGGGACTTAGGCAGGGAGATCCTATGTCCCCCTTGCTTTTCACTCTTTGTATGGAGTATCTAAGCAGACTGCTTTGCTTAGGTAGTGCCCTATCTGGTTTTAAATTCCATCCCATATGCAAGCCTCTCAGATTGACACACCTAATGTTTGCAGATGATTTGCTACTTTTCTGCAAAGGAGAGGTAAAATCCATTTGCATTATTATGGAACTGTTTAGGAGATTCTCTAATGCTTCTGGCCTTAGCATAAATTCTGAGAAATCAGACTTTTATTCCAATGGGATGAAAGATGAGGTGGTGCTTAAAGTCCTTCAGGGTACTGGTTTTAAGAAAGGTGATCTCCCTTTTAAGTATCTTGGGGTTAAGATTTCTCATAAAAGGCTCACCAAAATTGACTGCAATGTTTTGGTTGACAGAATGGTGAGTAAGATTAGGGGTTGGAATAGCAGGAAAATTTCTTACTCTGGGAGATTGATCCTGATTAAATCTGTCTTCTCTACTATTCATAACTACTGGTCCCAAATCTTTATCCTGCCTGCTGGTGTTATGGATAGAATCAAAGCACTTTGCAGGAATTTTTTATGGGAAGGGAGTGACAACTACTCAAAAGCACCTCTAGTTGCCTGGCAGATTCTTTGTACACCTAAGGATGCTGGGGGATTGGGACTTCTTGATAGCCATATTTGAAATGTTGCTGCCATTGGGAAACTTGTCTGGTGGTTAGCAACTAAGCAAGACCATCTTTGGATTCGTTGGGTGGATAATATTTACTTGAAAGGAGTGCCTTGGATGTCTTATAAGCCTATTGATTATAGCTCCTGGTCCTGGCGGAAGATTTGTGAAGTTAAAGAAACTTTAAAAATGGGGTATGTGAATGGTAAAGGAAGAGGCCTAGATGCTCCTTATCATATTGCAGATGGCTATCACTGGCTGATGCAGGGGATTGCTCCAAAAGTTTCCTGGCACACTCTGGTTTGGAATAGATATAATCTTCCTAAATGGTGTTTTATAATGTAGCTCAAGCAGTATCAGAGATTGCTCACTCTTGATAGACTCCAGAAAATGGGCATAACTGATCAAGATATCTGTTTTGTGTGTGGTTTTGAACCTGAGAACCACACTCATTTGTTTGTTGAGTGTACTTATGCAACTAGATGCTTTCAGCTCCTAGCAGCTTGGTTGCACCTTCCAGTTGGGAACCTCATTGATCTGAATTTGCTACTGAAAGTGAGAAGCCATTCACTCCTGAGCAAGAAAATCATTCAAGCTGTTGTGGCAGGAGTAATTTATGGAATTTAGCAAAACACACATCATTGCAGGGTTGATGGTTATGTGCAGCTTCATGAAAAGCTGCTGCAACAGGTTAAAGTGGATTGCAAGCGTAGAGTGTTGGGTGCTTATCATGGGGTTATGAAGTCAGTAGATAGGCAGTGGTGTAATGTCATAGGCCTAAGTGTTTAATGTCTTTATGCTTTTTTCTTAACCTTGTTAACTCTTGAAGTCACAAACTTTGCTTTGCAGCATTGGATGTAATGGTTGTCCATTTGGACCGTGCTTATAATATTACTAACATTCGACCAAAAAAAAAAAAAAAAAATATCATAACGCACATTTTACAATAAATGTCAACCACTATGGATCGCATAGGGGGTAGATTGTCTTCTATTTAATAACGTATATGATTGTTAATAAAGTTGGAAAAGAATAACCAATGATCTTTTTTCCATAAATGTTTATTAGATCCGTATATAAAGACGTAGATATGTATTCATCTTATTTATTACTATCGCTCATTTCACTCACAAACTAAATAAAAAATCGCTAGTTTTATATACAACTAGTCTTTTCGGTAATCATGTCAGAATCTTTCAGCCAAAACATAAAATATTATAACGCACATTTTAAAATAAATATCATCCACCATGAATTGCAAAATGGTATATTTCCTTCTATTTAATAATGTATATAATTGTTAGTAATCTCCTATTTTCAAAAAAGAATAAGAAAACTAAAAAATTTCCCGCCTAAACACTATTTGTTAGAAATTGGGCCTGTTTTTTTTTGTGGATATTTTAAACATATATTGGGCCTAATATATAATCAATATATAATATATAATCAATATATGAGTCACAATATCTTATCAAATATCGTAACTTTTCATAATTGGGTCTTATTTATTTTATTCGTTATATCTCATTTTCAATACGTGTATTTTAAATCATAAATCGTTAAAATAACTAAAACCAAAATATTTTAACTTTGCGTACAACATTCCTAAAACAAAAATTTATTTTGTAAGGTCGTTTTACAATAATCTATTGTAAGACAACTTTTTATTTACGAAAATAGAGACTAAAAAAATGTGTTGATTAATATTACGAGGGTATTAACATGGAGACAACAAGCAGTTTTATAATAAAGTTACTGGAAAATATTATAACGCACATTTAGCAATCAATTTCATCCATCAAGGATCGCAAAGGGGTAGATTGCCTTCGATTTAATAATGTATATAATTGTTAATAAAGTTGGAAAAGAACAACCAGTGATCTTTTTTAAGTGTTTATTAAAACATCTGTATATAAAGACGTAGATATGTAGTCATCTCATTTATTACTATCGCTCACTTCACTCACAAACTAAATAATAAATTGCTAGTTTTGTAAGCAATTAGTGTTTTCAATAGCCATGTCAGAATCTTCCAAACAACAAATAAAATATCACAGAGACCTTAGAGATTCTAACAGAAGGATCCCAAGGACGAACTATAATAGGTATTTCCCCTCTTTTCTCGCACCCTACTCCCTCTCTCTTCCTTTATAACCTCAACCTCCACCCTCACCTCCATTAATTACTTTTCATAAAAACTCCCCCTTTCTCTCCTAAAACCCTTAACCTCCCTCTTCTCTCACCTTGCCGGCTCCACTGTTTCATCCTCCATCGCGCCTTCCACCAGGTATTTCCCTCCTCTTTTCTTCTTAATTTCCATTTTCTCTTTCTTCACAATGGGCAAAATCCGACACTCCTCATCAACTTCCACCCCCACTGACCGTAATCCTGACCCAATATTCCCTTCTCGGGGACTCTTCACTTACCACCATGACTGTGACTCCGTCTTGACTCCTGTTGACATTCCCATGATCAAGGGCTTGCTTAATCTTGGTGATGGGGTGGATATTGCCATCCCTGAACCGGGTCAGAAAGCTGATGCCCTTCGTCCAGGATGGGTTTGTTTTTATCTGTACCCGTTTAGATATGGCCTCCGTTTCCCTTTTCCCAAACTCATCCAAGAATTCATCTTTACAAATAATTTTGCCATGGCACAAATCTCTGCCACTGTCTGGAGGGTTCTCCTTTACTCCTTGGCTGCTGGTCAAAACACCGACAACTCCCTTTCCCTGGGTGATCTAGCCCACATGTACAACATCAGGTCCCTGGGTAGGGGTCAATTCTCATTCCGGGGCCGTGGAGAGGCTCCTTTCAGGTATGTGCCCAAATCCCGAGATAAGAAATGGTTTGAGGACTTCTTCTTCGTGAGAAAGGACTCCATCCAGCCGCCTGCCGATTACATCTTCGAGAAATGGGTCATAACTTTGAGTAAGTAGCCTCTCTGTCACCTGATTTATTTATCTCGCTACTTACTAGCTTACTTCATCGCCCTCGTGCAGGTCCCTGCGATCTGACTCGCATTAGTGCCCAGATCCCTGCCCGCAACAAGTTGTTCTGTATCTCTGAATCCGGGAGAAAGTTTCCTGACCTACTTCCTGGTTTCTCACCTGCTACCTCCTCCAACCCTCTCCAATCAGCTCACAGCATGTCCTCTGGTAAGCTTCCTACAGTTGTTTCAATTTGCATACAGTTTTTATTAATGCTTTAATTGTCCTGATGCCTGAGATTATGTCTGCTTGCAGGCTCAAAAGTTGATCCTCTGGAAGTCATTCTCCAAAGTGCAACAAGAAAGAGATCTACTGCCAGTCCTGACGTGGCATCTGCCTCCGAGACGAGTGCTCCTGCCGCCTCTTTCCAGACCCCTCCTACGCATTCCAGTTCCGCTGGGCCTGAGCCCTTGGAGGTTGATCCATTGTCTCGCCATCCCCCTACTCCTCTTGCCAGTCCTCGTGCTTCAGCTAGCGGAGGCACTATTGCACACTTCCCAGAAGGTTTTGGGAATGTTCATAAAGTGCCCTACTGGCCAGAGAACGACCAGTTGCTCTTCCCTCTTCTAAAAGAGGCTTTCTCGGAATTTTCTCCAGAGCAGATGGCTGAGAACGATGTGCACAACGCCTTTATGGTAAGTGATCTTCGTCTTCTACCTGTTCCAAAATATATATCTTTTTTTTTTTTTTGAATCTTTCTTGCTGACTTTTGATTTTTCCTGCCCCAGACCCTCCAGTCTGCTCTTTACAACAGGAAGATGATCAACATAGTGCAGACCACCAGTCGTGCCACCAACGCCAAAAACCAAGAGCTGAATGGGACAATTGCCGACTTGGCGCAGCAGCAATCTGATCTGAAGAAACGCGTGGTGGAATTAAAGACTGAGCTTGTTGTTGCCAATAAGAAGCTAAAGGAAGGGGCTGATCAACTGGCATGCACTCAAGAGGTGTGCAGCACCTTTTCTGACTCCCTCAAGCGTTCTGATGAGAAGATCAGCGAGTTGATCTCCCTGGCCACCAATGTTGTTGCCTATGCTACCTGGCGGGGAAAAATCAGCGGGATGCGTGCTGCTCTTGAGGAGGCTCCTACCCAGCAAGCTATAGAGGAGGAGGAGAGACAGCTGGTGATGCTCTACCCCACCCCACCTGATCTGAGTGCGCTGATGCCTGAAGCTGGGGAGGTGAATTCTCCTGCACTGGCTGAGCAAGCTACTGGTGGGGATGTTGGAATGCCCGAGGATACTGCTGAGGGAGCTCAGGTAGCTATGGCAGCTAAAGGTGTGCAAGCTGGTGCGGTACCTGAAACAGAGGGTCAGCAGGCAGAGGAGGTGCCAGAAGTAGAGGTCATTAATGTGACCGATAATTAAGTTGTTTTTTTTTATCAATGAACTATTTGGTAGTCTGGCCCAGTGGTGGCAGACTTGTAAGTTTTTTAAACTTTTTCTGGTAGCTCCGCCAAGGTGGCGGTTAAACTGAGGGACCGTATTTTGGCCATGTTTTGGAATGCCCCCTGCCTTAATTTTGGCAAGTTTTAGCTTATATCCTGTGTGCTTGTTTCTTAGGTTTCCTTAGTTTAGGAGGTTGTCGTGTCAGCCTGCTGGCCAATTTAGGCGAGTCTTGTCATCCTGAAGAGGCTGACTTTCTGACTCAGCTAGCTGCCGTTTCAGTCTGCAGACTGATTTAGGCGTATGCCGCAATGTAAGGTGTGGTGGCCGTGTCAACCTGAGAGGTTGATTTAGATCCATCGTGTCAGCCTGAAAAGGATGATCCCGACTCAGCTAGCTGTCGTGTCAGTCTGACGACTGATTTAGGCATATGCCGCAATTTTGGACTACTTAACCTTGTTCATGACGCAAGGTGTATTCATCACGTTTAAAGCCAACAGGGGTGTAATTTAGGCAAGTTTATCGTCATTCTAGGACCAATGGGACGCTGCAGGATTCTGGTAGCGCAGAGATCCCTACGTTCCATGTATGTGTGCTACGTCCAGGGGGTGGTATCAGGGGTAGCTAGGTAAGCGTGTTTAGCTGTCAACCAGGCTCCCTTTCGTATGTTCCACAATCCGCCTGGTGAGGGTGCTCCTTGTGGAGAAAATAGGTTAGGCATGTTAGAGTGTCATGTGCCTTGTCACCCCGCATTGGTAGTTGACAGTCCTGCTAGATACCCTTTCAACGTACCATAGACATTAGGATTTAGAGTGATATACCTAGAGAAGCCTGAAAATAGAAAAATCTATTGAAATGATGTGAAGTACCTGACGCCATCTCATAGAGTACCAGAGCAATTGTGGTCCCAGGACGCTGCCAGACCACACCATCTAATAGCAGTTTAAAGTTTGAAATAGTTAGAGACACCAAAAATAGGAATGAAATTGGCGGTATGCCTACCACCGGATTTTTATTTCAAAATGATTTGGCTTTTCGTAGTACATCATTCTGAAGGCTAAAATCTACTTATTATTAAAAGTAATATCTCTTCAGGTGAAGTATGTTCCATGGGCGTTGTATGATTTGACCGTCTATTGTCATCAGTCTGTATGCACCATGGCCAACAACTCCTTCTACTTGGTATGGTCCTTCCCATTTGTAGGCGAATTTGCCTGCCTTTCGATTCTTAGTGTTTTGAAACACCTCTCGGAGAACCAGGTCTCCTACCTCCAGGAGTCTGACTTTCACATTCTTGTTGTAACTCCTGGCCACTGACTGTTTGTAGGCAGCCAAACGTATTTTTGCACTGGCTCGCAGCTCGTCTACTGTGTCCAGGCTTCTGACCATCTCTGCACTGTTTAGTTCCCCTGTCATACATCCATACCTGTGAGTGGGAACTAGAACTTCTGATGGAATGACTGCTTCCGTGTCAAACACCAGGCTGAAGGGTGTTTGACCTGTTGCTATCTTTGGCGTTGTTCTATCTGACCACAATACTAGTGGCAATTCATCTGCCCACTTTCCTCCTAATTCCTGTAACCTCCTTCTCAGGTTGTCCATGATGATTTTGTTGCTGGACTCAGCTTGCCCGTTGTACTTTGGAGTCCTGGGTGCTGATTTTTTCAGGGTGATGTTCCACCTGGCACAGTATCCCTCGGTATCGTTGGAGATGAATTGTGAACCATTGTCACA
The DNA here is from genome assembly GCF_048544455.1 of Silene latifolia. Lineage (NCBI taxonomy): Eukaryota > Viridiplantae > Streptophyta > Magnoliopsida > Caryophyllales > Caryophyllaceae > Silene > Silene latifolia. The sequence goes on from NC_133526.1 coordinate 86,575,539, forward strand.
TATGATTTCTGATGGGATACCAAACCTGCAAATGATGTTTCATTTTATAAACGAAATGACTTGTTTGTCTTTTACTTCTGTGAATGCTTCTGCCTCTATCCACTTGGAGAAGTAATCTGTCATTGCCAGCATCCATGTCCTGTTTCCTGTGGCTCTTGGCAGAGGTCCTACTATGTCCATGCCCCATGCCATGAATGGCCAGGGAGAAATGATAGGGTGTAACGGTTCTGCTGGCTGATGGATCATTGGTGCTGAGCGCTGGCAGGCATCACACTTGCGTGCATATTTTGCTGCATCTGCCTTCATTGTGGGCCAAAAGTATCCCTGCCTGAGAGCTTTATTTGCCAAACTCCTGCCCCCTGCATGGTTTCCACACTCGCCACTGTGGAAAGCATGTAACACAGTCTGCGCCTCCTCCTTGTCCAGGCATCGTAAGTAGGGGCCTGCTAGTGACTTCCTGAATAGTATATCGTCAATAAGTATGAACCTAGAGGCCTTTACTCTGAAAGCCCTCACTTCCTTCTTGTCATCTGGCAGCTTGCTATGACGCAGCCAGTCTAGGTAGGGTGTGCGCCAATCCCAATCATCTGCCTGTTCGGCTGTTTGGTTAGGCAGCTGAGAGTCCTCACCTACCTCTATAGCTGCTTGGACTCCCTCTCCGTTCTGTGGATCCTCCAGTTCTCCTCTATCTATTTCATCTGCCTTCTGGATAGAAGGCTCTAGCATGTGTGCTATGGGGATGCTGGACAGTTCTGTCGGTTTGAATGTTGCCCCCAGGGTTGCTAAGGCATCTGCTTCCACGTTCTGATCTCTGGGGATCTGCTTAAGCTTGCAAGTTTCGAATTTCTGCTTTAACTCCCTTGCTACTTTTAAGTATGCAATCATTTTAGAGTCTCTGGCTATAAATTCATCATTTACGTGGTTGACTATTAGTAGAGAGTCACTGGATATGTGCAAGTGCCTGACTCTTAATTCCAGAGCTAGCTTCATTCCTAATATCAAGGCCTCGTACTCCGTTTCATTATTCGTTGTCTTGAATTCACACCTTACCGCTTGTGCTATCAGGTCTCCCTGTGGTGACCGCAGGATCAACCCTACACCTGCCCCCCTTTGGTTGGAGGCTCCATCAATATGCATCTGCCAGGCTTCTGCCTCCTTGTTCCCTCCCAAGGTGAGGATTTCCTCGTCTGCCAGATTTTGGATAGTTGGGCTGAAGTCTGACATAAAGTCTGTCAGTGCTTGCGATTTGATTGCTGTTCTGGGGTCGTACTGGATATCGTACCCACTGAGGTGTACAGACCACTTTGACATTCTGCCTGATAGTTCCGGCTTCCTCATAATAGATTTCAGCGGGTAGTTGGTCACAATATGTATGGTATGGGACTCAAAATAGGGGCGCAGCTTGTAAGATGCTACTACCAGTGCTAGTACTAATTTTTCAAGAGATGTGTACCTGGTCTCTGCCGGCAGCAGAGACTTGCTTACGTAGTATACTGGCTTCTGCTCCTTTCCCTGCTCTCTGACTAGGACAACGCTCACTGCCACCTCTGTGATGGCTAGGTATAAGAATAGTGGTTCTCCTGGTTCCGGTTTTGATAGCAGTGGTGGGCTACTGAGGTAGTGTTTTAGCTCTCTGAATGCTTTCTCGTGATCCGCGGTCCACTCAAATTTCTGACTCTTTCTTAGTATGTCGTAAAATAGCCTGCACTTATCTGACGATCTTGAGATGAACCTGCTCAGGGCTGATACCTTGCCAGCTAGTCTTTGAACATCTTTAGGCTTTTCAGGTGACTCTAATTGTAAGACGGCTTTGATCTGCTCGATGCTAACTTCTATCCCTCTTGAGTTACAATGTAGCCCAAGAATTTGCCAGAGGATACCCCGAAGGTACATTTAGATGGATTTAGCTTCATTTTGTACTCCCTTAGGGTGCTAAATGTTTCTGTCAGGTGCCGCATATGATCTTTGGCTTTTTCCGACTTTACCACCATGTCATCAATATACCTCCATAGTTCTTCCTATCTATTCTTTGAACATGCGGTTAACCAGCCTCTGATATGTGGGCCTACATTCTTTAGGCTGAATGGCATGACGTTGTAACAATATATTCCTCTCTCTGACATGAATGCCTTTTTCTCTTGATCTGCAAGATCCATCTTGATCTGGTTGTACCCACTCCATACGTCCAGGAACGTCAACATTTCATGCCCAGCTGTCGCATCCACCATTGCATCAATATGAGGCAGCGGGAAGGGATCTTTAGGGGACGCTTTGTTGAGGTCGGTAAAGTCCATGCATACTCTTCACTTTCCATTCTTCTTAGGCACCACTACCACGTTAGACAATCACTCTGGATACTTTACTTCTCTTATTTTCTTTGCTGCCAGGAGGCTATCTACCTCCTGGTTGATTACCTTGTTTCTCTCTACTGCAAACTTCCTTCTTCTCTGCTGGATGGGTTTACACTTTGGGTCCACGCTGAGCTTATGCGTTATGATGGACGGATCTATTCCTATCATTTCGTCGTGTGACCATGCGAAACAGTCCATGTTATCCTGCAGGAATTTGATTAGTTGCTGTCTCAAGCTTCCTGTGCGTCCTGCTCCAATTAGCACAGTTCTTTCTGGGTGCAGCTTGTCTAGGTTAATTTGATCTAGCTCTTCTGCTGGGGGCTCGATATATTCATCCTGGACAGGCTGTTTCTGTAATTGCTATGCGGGAGGGTTGGCAGTGCACTTTAGTGCCTTCTTATAGCAGCCTCTAGCTTCCTCCTGATCTCCTCTTATTGTCTCTACTCCCCATGGTGTGGGGAATTTTATACATTGATGATATGTTGAAGGGACTGCCTTCATCTGGTGTAGCCACGGCCTACCCAGGATGACATTATAAGTAGAGGGTCCGTCTATGACCAAGTACCTGATCTGCTTGTTGACTCCTCCCACGTAGGTTGGGATGACTATCTCGCCCAGTGAGTTGGCAGTCTCTCCGCTGAAGCCTACTAGTGAGATAGTCTTCTTCTGCAAATCCTTCTCGTTGAATCCCATGTTCTCTATGGTTTTCAGCATAATCAGATTGACCGAGCTACCTGCATCTACCAAGATCTTTCTGACTGTGCAGTTAGCCATTGACAAGGTGATAATGAGTGCATAGTGATATTCTCGTTCGTCATACGCATCTCCCTCATCGAAGGTGACTGCTGGCAGATCGCTGTGAGAAATTCTGCAAGAATTTTCTGGCCTGTCTCCTTTGGTTTTCGTGGCATGCCTTTTAGCTGCTGAGTATGTCAGTCCACTCAGGTCTGAGCCGCCTGTTATCACGTTTATGATTTTGGTGCATGTGGGTGGGATTGCAGGCTTTGTAGAACCTACTTTATCCTGCTGCTTGTCCCTACGTGGTAATAGGTGGCTCAGCTCTCCTTGCTCATACAGGCGCTTGATCTCTCTTTGTAATGTGTAACAATCCTCAGTGTTGTGCCCGATGTCGCGGTGGAATTCACACTTCTTCTTGCCATCTTTCCGCCATACCTGCCCTTCTACTGGTGGTTTGGGCCACCTTACTCCATCTCCCATTTCCTTGAGTGCCTTCAGGATTCCTCCGATGCCTGTAGTGAATCCGTATTCTGCCAGAGTAGGGAGTTGCTGATTTTCTTCGATTCTGTTGACTCCCCTTCCATATGGCCTATATCTCTCATCCTTCTTGCTGGTGGTTTGCTTTCTTCCTGATTTCTCCACGGCTGAGGTATTAGAAACACTTGGTGTATTAGGTAGACTGGCTCTGGCTAGGATGTCTTCTTCCAGTCTGATTGCGGCAGCTGCCTTTTCTTGTACTGCTTCAAAACTATGGCAGGGATGCATGGTCAGCTGCTTGTATAGGTCGGAGTCATGGTGGAGGCCTCTCCTGAAGGCTTCTACTGTTGTCGAAACGTCGCACTCTCGTACTGATACCTTCTCATTGTTGAATCTAGTATTGTATTCTTCAATGGTCTCTCATGCCCCCTGGACGATTCTGTACAGATCTCCCGCATGCTTTTGCGGCTTTCTGCTGCTTGCAAACTGTTGGGTGAACGCGTTTACTAATTCAGCAAATGTGGATATCGACCTGTTGGGCAGGCTTACAAACCATCGAAGTGCCGGCCCTGTTAAGGTGGATCCAAATCCTTTACACATGCAAGCCTCCTTGACTTGCCCTACGGCTGCATTCGTCATCATCTTCTCTTGTCAGACCGGCTTATATGGTCAAAGGGATCTGTTGTGCTGTCAAAGAGAGGCATATTTGGGTTTGTGAATCCCTTTGGCAAGGCTGTGATGGATATGGTGTCCATGAATGGTGAGTCGGCATAGCTGTCAGGTGCTGCTTTCTCGAGTGGGAGCGGCAATCCTGGGACCCTGCTTAGCATCTCTCTTAGCTCTAAGTACTGCTGGTTCGTTATGCTGCCTGAGTCGAGGGTCCGCCTGTCAGCTGCTGAATGATTCAATATGCTGCCTCCTGACCCGAATTCTTGAAGGTTCTGGCGTGTCCCAGCAGCTAGGGGAGTAGAAGTAACGATTGTTCCCTGCTGCCAGTTCAGTTGTTGTGAAACTGCTGACAGGGATGCCACCTGTTCGTGCCTCCGTACAGCTGGCTGATGGCCAGGTCTCTGGTGTAAGGTATCCCAGCCCCTGTGGGGTTATTCTTGTAATACTCCGTATTTATAAGTCTTTGGGTACTCTATCGAGTAGGCCTCACTCTGTCGAGTAAGGGTGAGTTGCGTTTTAAAATAGTTTCTGACCTGTTGGGTACTCGATCGAGTAGCTGGGGTACTCGATCGAGTAGGGGGGTACTCGATCGAGTACCTTGGGTACTCGATCGAGTAGCCGGTTTTACGGGGAATTTTCTCGGGTTTTGTTAATTATGCGATTAAGGTATTTAAGCATCGTCGTCATTATTCTAAATCACTTTTACAAAACCTAAATTTCTGTTTAAGAGAGAAAGCAAACAAGTTCATCTTCTTAATCGCATTCTTAGCAATTTCCGGAGTTCAGACGGTCAGTTCTTGTCGTTGTTTATACCGTTGAGTTCCTTGCGTCAAGGGTAAGATCTATGTACCCTTTTTATTGTCTTTCCTTTGTTTTGATTAAACCCTAATTTAGAGATTGGGGGTTTTATGTGTAGTATGTGATTTGGTAGCCTCTATGTGTTGTATGATAAGAGGAGGGTTCATAGAAGAGGCTTTTTTATTCAGCTGTAGAGACCGTCTGATTGTGTGCATATCAGGTAGGATTTCCTACTCAGTATTAGTCCCATAATGGGATATTGGTGATGTGTTGTATGTGGTTGTTTGATATAATGATTGTACTGTGTTTGTGGTTGTAATTGCTGTTGATGGTTCTCGAGATGGGTTCTCGGCTGAGTGGGGTCACTTGCGGGAGTGACTTCACGCCCTAGTTTCGCCCTTCGTGGAACCCGCCACGGAAGGGGATGTGCACATTAATGGGACAGGGTTATCGCTCGGTATGATGAGCGGGGCTTAGGTGGGAACGGCTGCGGTCCCCCATCGGTGGTGGTCCAAAGGACGATCGATTGAGATGATGGGAATTGGTTGGTGGTGAATGTGTGTGTGACGATTAAGTTTGTCTGTTTGTCTTATTGTTAATATATATATTGAATTGTGTGATTAGTACTTGACCCCGTTTAAATGTTTTAAAAACGTGGTGATCCATTCGGGGTGGTGAGCGATTGCTTGCAGCGGTATATCTTGGATACGCGTGGGATCTAGCTGGGGATGGAGTCATCACATATCTGAGTCTTTAGTCTTCCGCTGTGTTTGTTAGGACAGTTCCTTTCAGTTGGTTTATAGTTGGAGAACAGTTGTATTTTGCTTACAGTTGGTTTTGGTTATGTAATCGCTAAAACTTATTTAATAAAGTATGTTTCTTCATTGTCTTATGATTATCATGCCTCGGGTAACCGAGATGGTAGCATCCTTATACCTGAGTGGTCCTGGTAAGGCACTTGGAGTATGAGGGTGTTACAAATGGTATCAGAGCGACGATCCTGAAACCTGTAACCAATAAATCCAATGAACATAGGGAGTCAATTAAAATGAACCCGAGGTAAAGGTTGTAGGAGCTAATGCAAAGACTTGGGAGACGTCCTAAAGTCGCGAACTCGCCCTACAATTTTGAACCGGTCACCATGGGATATGTGTCGGGATCGTTATGTGCATATTGTGTGCTGTGTGTATCTATGTAGTAGTATGTTGCATGAATTGATGATGATGACGTGAATTATATGTTGGTTGATTGTAAAGCATGAAAGTATAATGATTGATACGTGTAATTTGGCATGTTATAATTATGTAAGGAAAAGTGTTTTGTCTATATATATATATATATATATAAAGCGATGTGTAAGTATACATGTTGTTGTCGTGTTGAGTAAAAGTACAGAAGGTTGGGAGTGTGAATTGAACATCTGCTGGGTGAATGTGTTGAACGAATATGGTGGGTAAATATGTGGTATGATGGATGAATTAGTGGGAAAAGATGAATCATCGTGGTGTGATAACATGGTTCCTGATTAAGCATGTTATATAATGGAAGTTATTTTATAATGTTGTTATGCTAGTAACATGTGAATAGGGGACTTGATGTCATGTATTTGTGATTTTGTTTACGAAAGGTAATAGAATAAAAACATGTGGGTAAGTCATAATTGGCAAGTTGGATAAATTATGTGCATGATAAATGTTGTTGCTTGGCTTTTGAAAATAGTAACATATGATTATGAATACTGGTTTTATGAGTTTTCGACTGGTTTGTTTGCTTGGTTGTTGTTTAAGCTGTTTGGAAGTAAAAATCAAATAGTTATGTCGTCTGATTACAGCAAAGTTGTCTTTAAACTGTTATAACTTGAGATGCATAAATGATTTTGATGTGATTCCAATTGGAGGTGATAGCTTGTTCTTTTACGATTCTAACGATAGGTCACACGCCAAAAATGACCAAGAAATGAGTGAGTTATGACTGTTTTACGAATACTGGACAGTGCTGAGAATTGGGGTACTCGATCGAGTATCCTTGGTACTCGATCGAGTAAGGGGGAACTCGATCGAGTACGTTAGTTACTCGATCGAGTAGTCCTGGTGATTTGTTTTACGTGCTTCTGATCTTGACCTACTCGATCGAGTCAGTCCCTTACTCGATCGAGTGGCCTGTACTCGATCTAGTGACCCTTGTTTTGGGTCATATGCTTATCTTTTGACTTCGTTGCATATTATGTTTAATTCAAAGATGTTATTTTACTTCTTTATGTATTGTTTTACATGTATGTTGGTCTTGATACGTAAGTTACCCCATCCTATGGGGTGGTGAGTGGCACCTTTTGGTGAGCATGAGTTTGGTGGGAGGAGACGAGCTATATGTGGTTGTGATAGATAGTGGAAAAAGAAAAGAAAGATCGTTATGGCTTAATTGAGACATAGAGCATGTTTGGTGAGATGAGATGAGCGATATGTTTGTATATTAAGTAATGTAAAAGTAAATGAATGTGGGCAAGGGATGATGTGAGTTTATGGAACGTGAGAATGAAAAGATTGAAATGAGGGACGCAAATGGTGGCAGCTTGAGATGTGTAAAGAATCATGGAGAGGGATGGTTAGGAGTCGTGTGGGTTAAGAATATACATAGTGAAAGTTCGTTTTAAAGGGGTTGAGAAGAGTGGTATATAGTGAACTTTGTGGAGACATGTCGCGAGGTGGATTTGAAGACAGTGAGTGAGTTTGGGGAGATTTGGTTTATTAAGAGGTGAAACCAATGTGTGATTTCCTTGGGCAATTAACGGTATAATAGAATTTTGATTCCTAGAGATGTAAAAAGGGAGATGTAATTGTTTGAACGTTAAACGTTGATTTTTTTTATGGACAAATTAGTGACAAGTGTGTGTGAGTGAGAGCATAATAAGAGAAGATCCATGATAAGAAGGAGGGAGATGATATCGATATAAAATAATGGGATTTGAGTTTTGGAGCGATGAGAAGGTAATTGGTGCACTAAAGGGTTAGATAGAAGTAATAAGGAGTTGAGCTATTAAATTGGTATTATTGAGTGTAAAGAGAAAAGAAGGATAAAAGTAAGCTGAGGAAAATGTTCACCGGAGTTATGTGATATAAAGGTAAGGAATCATCGAAATGTGTGATAGTATCACGAGGATGTTAGCTGAAGGTTATATAGGAGTTTCAGGACAACATGATTGATAATGAATTTCGAGGAATTAAGGGAGTAAGAAGTTGGTGGAGTATTGGCACGATACGAGATATTTGGGGGAGAGTTGGATGACAATACAAATAAGATAGTATTGGGAATAATGTTGAGGTAATTTTGTGGATGGGTTTGATGTTCGTTATTTGGAATGTTAACAAAAAAAATAGGAGAAAAACCATGTTATTTTGATATGAGTGTAAGAGGTTTGATATACGAGCAGTGGTGGCATTGTGGTGTTATCACTAGTGGTTAAGAGTGATGGTATATTAGAAAGGTAGCAATTCTAAAGAGGCTGATTTGGTAGGGACCTGATTGTTGTGTATGATTGTGAGAGGGTATAAGATGTGGTTAGATGAGGCGGATGCTAATAGTTGAATAGTAAATGTATGGTTATATTTGGCAGGAAGTGATGGTTGTGCGAATGGGGGAATATGTTATGAGGGGCATATGAGTTAAACTCGGGCGACAGGTAACCTTTATCGAGTGGTAACTTACGTGGTCAGGATTGACTAGTTGGTTGTGATTACGGGTCTATGATATGTGTAAATGTTTGTGTGAGGTTCTGACCTCACAAGAAGTGGTATGGTGTGATAATTATAAAGTTGTTTTATGAATGTTCTGTAATATATATGTTGGACACGGTAATTTAATTGAATGATATCCAAAAAGGTAATAATTTGATTAATTGACATGGCTAGTTATAATTTTATGTGTATTAATAACACATGTGTATTCCGTGAAATGGTAGAGATGATGTTCATGAGATGCTTATCTGTGTATCCATATAATATGTTGCGTGGTGACTTAATAAAGTGGATTTGAGTAAGTTTTTCTTGTCTGAGAAGTTATCTTTGTCGTGTTTATGGGAATTGTATGCAGTTGTGATGTCTATCGGTGTGGTTGTGGTGCCTCGGGTGGTGATCCGGGCACGGTACATAGTGCGGTGATACGGGTATTTTCGCACTATGGTGTGGCTGTTGGTGGCGGTGTTGTGATGCCGTCACCGGTTGTGGTGGAGTAGGCGGGATGATTATGATTCGAGTTTCGAAAGTACATAGCAGTTATACATAGATTGTTGTTTTGTTTGATGTTGTTCCCTGCGAGTTTTAGTTTGTGCAGATAGACAGTTGTCTTGTTTATTGATGTTTTCATTACCAGGTTAAGTTGGGAATGAGGTAGAGTATGATATGAAATAGAGTTGAATATGTTTTCGTTGTTGTCATGGTATAATGATATTCTGTTGATGGGACACAGTTGTGAGAGGTTGTTACAGTAATTTTGATCTTGTTTTCAGATGAGACATGGTAAGGGAAAATGATTCGCAGAACATGTGTTGTAATGATCTGAAAGCGGCAGGTAGTTCATAATCTTTTGTTGAGACAGTGAGTGTAGGGTGTTGGGGGAATTAATGTCATATTAAGTTATGTATGAGTTTTGCGGTAATGAAAGAAAGAACTTGAGGATCTAGTGTGCGTGTACGTAACGAGTGCGGATCGTGAGTTATGCTGCTGGGAGATAAGTGCCTTACATAGAGAGGTATGTTGTTTGGCAGTAATAATGAAGAGTGGGTATGGCGATTTGCTACGAGTTTATGGTATAGGTTAGGTGTTATGCCGAATGAGTTGAGGAATGAGAAATGTTTAGGTACGGGAGCCTTGGATATAAGAATAGTGAGTGTTTGGTTTATAAACGGTTATCTTTGGCATGTGGTGGTAAAGAGGGTAATGAGATATAGATAAGGTTTGGTATTAGTGAGTTACGAGGACGTAACATTTGTCTTAAGAGGAGTAGGATGCGATAAAAGTGAGTTTCATGGTTGTGCATGTTGTAAAATAATTGGAAGTAGAGTGTTAGCATAGCGTAAAAGAGGGATTTGTTTTGTGGTTGATGTTGTTAAAAGGCCATGGCCGTGCTTGCAGTAGTATGATCCTTCAGAGTGTGAGAATATTTTACATAGTGTTGACAGTTGGAGGATGATGTTGTGAGTCTGAGTAAACTTCGAGGACGAAGTTCCTTTTTAGGGTGGTAGAATGTAACATTCCGTTTGATGTCTATGAGTGTCTTGGTATTGGGATTGATAGTTGATGATAAGGATGGTAGTTGATTATGTATGGAGTTGGTGTCGTGAGAGATATATATGTGGTAGATACGATATAGTGAGTCATGTTGTGGAAGTAAACATTGTTGGTAGAATGGGGGTTAAGAGTTCATGTTCTATGTTCGGTCGAGTTCTTGAGTCCTTAGCTAAGTTGTTGTGTCTTGGTCGAGTCAGTATGGTTGTTTTTTTTTTTTATGTATGGGTTGAACTTCGGGGACGAAGTTCTTTTAAGGAGGGAAGACTGTAATACTCCGTATTTATAAGTCTTTGGGTACTCTATCGAGTAGGCCTCACTCTGTCGAGTAAGGGTGAGTTGCGTTTTAAAATAGTTTCTGACCTGTTGGGTACTCGATCGAGTAGCTGGGGTACTCGATCGAGTAGGGGGGTACTCGATCGAGTACCTTGGGTACTCGATCGAGTAGCCGGTTTTACGGGGAATTTTCTCGGGTTTTGTTAATTATGCGATTAAGGTATTTAAGCATCGTCGTCATTATTCTAAATCACTTTTACAAAACCTAAATTTCTGTTTAAGAGAGAAAGCAAACAAGTTCATCTTCTTAATCGCATTCTTAGCAATTTCCGGAGTTCAGACGGTCAGTTCTTGTCGTTGTTTATACCGTTGAGTTCCTTGCGTCAAGGGTAAGATCTATGTACCCTTTTTATTGTCTTTCCTTTGTTTTGATTAAACCCTAATTTAGAGATTGGGGGTTTTATGTGTAGTATGTGATTTGGTAGCCTCTATGTGTTGTATGATAAGAGGAGGGTTCATAGAAGAGGCTTTTTTATTCAGCTGTAGAGACCGTCTGATTGTGTGCATATCAGGTAGGATTTCCTACTCAGTATTAGTCCCATAATGGGATATTGGTGATGTGTTGTATGTGGTTGTTTGATATAATGATTGTACTGTGTTTGTGGTTGTAATTGCTGTTGATGGTTCTCGAGATGGGTTCTCGGCTGAGTGGGGTCACTTGCGGGAGTGACTTCACGCCCTAGTTTCGCCCTTCGTGGAACCCGCCACGGAAGGGGATGTGCACATTAATGGGACAGGGTTATCGCTCGGTATGATGAGCGGGGCTTAGGTGGGAACGGCTGCGGTCCCCCACTGGCAGGGCTGGTCCAGTGGACAGTCAGTATTGAGATGATGGGAATTGGTTGGTGGTGAATGTGTGTGTGTGACAGTTAAGCTGTCTGTTTGTCTTATTGTTAATATATATAGTGAATTGTGTGATTAGTACTGACCCCGTTTAAATGTTTTAAAAACTGTGGTGATCCATTCGGGGGTGGTGAGCAGTTGCTTGGCAGGTATATCTTGGATACGCGTGGGATCTAGCAGGGGATGGAGTCATCACATATCCGAGTCTTTAGTCTTCCGCCGTGTTTGTTAGGACAGTTCCTTTCAGTTGGTTTATAGTTGGAGAACAGTTGTATTTTGCTTACAGTTGGTTTTGGTTATGTAATCGCTAAAACTTATTTAATAAAGTATGTTTCTTCATTGTCTTATGATTATCATGCCTCGGGTAACCGAGATGGTAGCATCCTTATACCTGAGTGGTCCTGGTAAGGCACTTGGAGTATGAGGGTGTTACAATTCTTCCATCCGTCGGTACTGTAGTTAGATCCAACCTTGTTACCAGTTCGGCTGGTATCTGTTGAAGTGAATTTCTGCTGCCTGATTCCCCCTGTGTCGGATCTACTAGTGGAGACCTTCCTTCCCCCGCCCTGCTTATCGAGGTAGCAGATTGCTGTTTCAGGATGTCTATCTGCGCCCAGAGCTCTCTGTCCCTCTTCCTTGCTTCAGCTTTAGCTTTCTTCTGATCTTCCCTCATGTTTTCCATGGCTTTCTGGAGGTTCTCCACGCCAGCGAGCAAGGTTTGTGTGGGGCTAGGTGGCGGGGTGAGGCCTGAGCTTGTCGCTCCCTTATCTGATCTAGCTTGGTTCGTGACAGTAGGAGCTTTAGGAGGCAAAGAAGTTTTTGCTGTTGGTGTGGTTCTTGAGGTATGTCCGGGAGCCTGCGTTACCACTGTCGATGCTGGATTTTGAGTAGAGGTCGGCGGTGGTGACGGCTGTCTGCTCCCTGACACGGATTCCGATGCTTGCTTATCCATTACGTACTTAGATTATCAATGATTGACGACCACAATGCCCCACGGTGGGCGCCAAACTGTTTAGATATTTTTTACCCAATTGGTTGTTTCAGGTCAATGCGGTCTTACTCGTCGTATGTTTGATAGTTTGTTTGTATGACGATATTTAAATATGGAAATAGAGTACGAAATATAAATTAACACGTAAGATTTGGTGACGCGGAAAACCCAATGTGGGAACAACCGCGGGAGGGACGGTACCCTGCAAAATATTGCACTAGCTTTAAATAGGAGGATGATTACAATTGTATCGTAATGCTAATCTTGCTGGCATTAGGTATCGAGCTTGTATGATCTTGAACGAATGTATGTGTGCGTATGTGAATATGAATGTGTATACGTGAATGTCCTTCTTTGATTGCTCCCTTGGCTATTTATAGGGTAAGAACCCTAGTCATATCCTTCCTTGATTATGGAAAGGGAATACAACTTCCATAACAACTCTTTCCATGTTTGGTCGTCTCCCTCAATTCTCCCTGATCTCCCTGACTTCTTCCTAACTCCTCTTTCCTAATTCCAAGCGTCTCCTCCAATGGGCTTTTGGTCTTTTCCCGCATATGCCAGCCCACTCCCCTAGCCCGTGCTTTACTCCAACTATGGGCTCCCCTTCTCCTTATCCTTTATCTTATGACCCATTATTTGTTAAGTGGACCTTTCCTTATTATGTGATTTTTAGCCCAAACAACTTCCATAACAACTCTTTCCATGTCAGAATCTTCCAGCCAAAAAATAAAATATCATAACGCACATTTTACAATTAAATGTCAACCACTATGGATCGCAAAGGGGTAGATTATCTTCTATTTAATAACGTATATGATTGTTAATAAAGTTGGAAAAGAACAACCAGTGATCTTTTTTCCATAAATGTTTATTAGAACATCCGTATATAAAGACATAGATATGTATTCATCTTATTTATTACTATCACTCACTTCACTCACAAACTAAATAAAAAATCGCTAGTTTTGTATGCAACTAGTTTTTCGGTAATCATGTCAGAATCTTTCAGCCAACAAATAAATATCATAACGCGCATTTTAAAATAAATGTCATTTGTCATGGATCGCATAATAGTAGATTTCATTTTATTTAATAACGTATATAATTGTTAATAATCTCCTATTTTCAAAAAAGAATACGGAAACTAAAATTTTTCCCGCGTACACACTATTAGTTAGAAATTGAGCCTGTATTTTTGTGGATATTCTAAACATATATTAGACCTAATATATAATCAATATATAATATATAATTAATATATGAGTCACAATATCTTATCAAATATCGCAACTTTAATAATTGGGTCTTAGGTATTTTAGTCGTTATTATCTCATTTTTCAATACGTGTATTTTAAATCATAAATCGTTAAAACTACTAAAACCAAAATATTTTAACTGTGCGTACAACATTCCTATCTAAAAAACAAAAAGTCATTTTGCAAAGTCGTTTTACAATAATCTATTGTAAGAGTTAAGACAACCTTTTATTTACGAAAATAGAGACACAAAAAAAATTGTTGATTAATATTACGTGGGTATTAACATAGAGACAATAAGCAGTTTTATCATAAAGTTATTGGAAAATATCGTAACGCACATTTTATAATAAATTTTATCCACCATGAATCGCAAAGGGGTAGATTATCTTCTATTTAATAACGTATATAATTGTTAATAAAGATGGAAAAGAACTACCAGTGATCTCTTTCCAGAAGTGTTTAATAGAACATTTGTATAAAGACATTAGATTGGTAATCATCTCATTTATTACTATCGCTTATTTTACTCACAAACTAAAAAAAACGCTAGTTTTGTAAACAACTAGTCTTTTTTGTAGCCATGTCAGAATCTTCCAGCCAACAGAAGGTAATTGCCCAAACTACTCCATATGTTCGCCCTTCTCCTTGTCTTGACTCTACATACACTCGGGTAATTAATATTATATTTAAAATCGACAATTTTTTTTAAAAAAAGTTAGTCATTTTATTGAATTAGTGCGCGGTTTTCATATATTTTCATTATATTTGTTACTTTGTATATTATAACAAAATTACATAATTAGCTATATGATTCATCGGAGGCTTTAAACGCGTGTAAATAATCATAAGTTGTTTCACTTGAAGTAAATTTTTTTTAAATAAATAACTTATCTGACAAAAATAGTTTCAGTAAAACGATCAATTTATTCAGAGTAAAAATGTCAAATTTTCTCTATTCTAACTAATATTACAAACTAACAACCGTAGATTTTAAAATTTTAATTTAAAGTGTATTGAAATACTTAGCTCTAATTGTATAAATTTTGTATACATGACAATCTAAAAAATCGTACATTCGCACGAGATACACATTAGTTTATTTCCCCTCACCCGGCAGACTCGCCCCACCGTCAGCGAGTTCTGCCCCCGTCTCCCGCCCTCCCATATCCGCCATCCTTCCCCCACAGATATGCCACCACCCACCAAGATCCACTCCATCCAGATACCCGCAACCGTCGTCGCCTCCCAACCTAGTCTGACTACCGCCGACCGCCGCCCTTTCCAACCCCTGCAACCACCCTAACCCAAATAAACCCTAATTTTCTGAATTCTTAATTCAATTAATTAACATCTATTTAACTTGAAACAAATAAGACTAAATAAAGCTAGGACAATTACTTGATTAATATGAGAGTTTAGATTCATATGGTAGTTGAGTAATTTGATGAAGACTTGCTTAATTTTGAGAAGAAGGGGAGTTTTTTTTTTGGGGTTTTAGAAGAAGAAACGGTAAGGAAATGTTTTGACAAAAAAAGTACATGAAATATTAAAACTCAAACTCATACATAAAAGAGCAATTATCAGTTTTAAATGCAGACCTTCGTCCTTTTTTAAGAAACAATATAGAAAAATTACTTCACATAATCACATTCTACATTGTTATTTATGGAAATGATTGTAAATTCTAATTTCCTCATTGGTTCAGATGTACAATGAGGTGATACGACAGGAAGAATTTCTCTACAAGTGTATCACCATTCAATCATCGCACAATGATAATTCAATAACCCCGGACAAGTACAATTATGTATGTTTAATACAATACGATGCAGACATAATGTCTCGATCGCTGCCACAATTTCAAGTTTCAATTTTACGACATAACACATTAACACTATGTTACTTTTAGGCTCAGGTGATAACTGTAATTTGTTCTCTTTTTCCATTTTGGTTGTCTCAGTCAATTGTCGTACTTTCTATTTTAAGAATACATTTGATGAACTATTTGGTTATTCATACTTAATTTGGTCCACATGTCATTTAGTAATTAGCCATCTCCTCTTTTCTTGGTCTTTGTGTCAAAACCAAAGAACAACAAATGACCGGGACAGAAGGAGTAACTGATAAGACAGTAAAATCAAACCCTGGACAGCAAACATTTGAGATGCTTAAACAGGTTTACAGAACATATTCAACTAACAGTAAGATTTTAGGTTTTCGCACATGTCGCTACTCTATACAAGCATCATTGCAGAAGTCAAAAAAATCTAGCATCCTTGTAAACTGCTTCCAATTAGTTGGAGACCGTGAATTGGTAGTTATATGGATGACAGTGGGTTATATAATCAAAACAAGAACCAAAGAATTTCGCTGCATTCGATTTCAGAAAAGGCGTACAATCAAATGATTTATTATACTTCCGTTATTTATAATAGAATAACTAGGTTTGTCTGTTTCAGTTTTGATATTTTTATCGTATTGTTAATATTTGTTGGAGCAATTAGTTATTGATCCATTTAAAAATATACAGTCTTGAAATACATAGAAATTAATTAGTTAATACCTTATTTCTTTGACAATTTTGGTTTATTTTTTTGAATCGAATCCTGCAAGTGACAATGTGGTAGCTACAAAGACGACTCTTTATATATACGTGTGTTTTACTCCGCAGTATAATAAAGTGGGTTTTTTAAATATTAAAAGTTGAAACCATCCGTATATAATAAATTCCTTATGGAAAAATTTTCAATGACGCCTTATAAGGTTGTAAACTCAATGGTATGGCCGGTATCTACTCCATGTATATATTACGAATTAAATTTTCATTTCAATTGCTCAATAATCTAAAAAACTTTATTCCCTAAATCCGAATTCCAAAAGGTTCATAAAATTTTTGAAGTTCCTTATTACTATTTCAAGAATTTGATTCATCCCTTGTTATACTTATGTCCACGATCCTATATAAAAATAAAAATAGTATTAAAGACTATAAAATAATCTATTCCGGTTTTGAAAAAAAAACACATAAACTTAAACTATACGGATTAGAATTTAGAAACCATACTATTTAATATTTATCTGAAGGTTCATTTTCGCTTCCTTTTAGTACGCTTCCTTTTAGTACATGCCTTGATAATAGGTCATATGAAATGAGAAATAAAAATATATGTTAAAGATGATTATACTCATGAATACAAAAATACAAATTCAAATAGGTTGATCGTCGGGAAAGCATAATAGTAAAATTACACAATAATATACGTTTAATGGTTAAAAAAGCATAAACCACTTAAAAAAGTAAAGTAAATTTTATAGAAAAAACAATCAAAAGGTGGGAGTTGAAAAAACTTAAATTAGAAGAGGAAATGACATAATTAAAATGATTAATTATTGTCATTATGGTTCAAATAGTAAATTGTAAAAATTTAAAGATTTTTCATTCAATTATTTGTACTTATTTATTATTAATTATGAGAGTAGTTTTTTTTTTCTTTTTTTTTTTTTTAGGAAATTATGTGAGCAAGTTTTATGTATTATTCCTGTTTTGACAAAAAAAAACACATAAACTTAAAAATAGACCTGGCAAAAGCAACCCGACCCGATTGACCCGACCCGAAAAAGCTGACTCGAGATCCGAAGTGACCCGAATTACATCACCCGAATGTGACCCGAAAACCCGAATTGACCCGACCCGACCCGAACATGACCCGAGCTTTCTTGAACCGAACTGGTCTGTCCCAAATGACCCGACAAAATATAACTCTAATTGAACGGAAAAGATTTGAAATGACAATTTTTCTATTATTCATTGACCCGAAAATGACCCGACCCAAAACAACCAGACCCGCTTGACCCGGAACTGACTCGACAACAAACCCAAAATAGACCTGAAACCCGAAATGACCCGTCCCAACCCGAGTTAACCCGAAATCAATGAGAAACCCTAACTGACCCGACCCGAATTGACCCGACCCGAACCCGAACCGTTGACCCGTTTTGCCAGGTCTACTTAAAAACATGTGAAGTAGAATTTAGAAATCATACTATTTAATATTTACCCAAAGGTTCATTTTTGCTTCCTTTTATTACATGCCTTGATAATAGTTCATACAAAATGAAAAAGAAAAATATATGTTATATATGATTATACTCGTGAATACGAAAATACAAATTCAAATAGGTTGATCGGGAAAGTATAATAGTAAAATTACACCACAATATACGTTATTTAATAACCACAATATACGTTTAATAACAAATTAAAAGAAATATTATAAGACTTCTATTTTGAGATCAACAATCATCCATTATTTATCAGTTTCTACCTTACTTTTTTTACTTTTAATTTTACCTCAGTTTCGTGTCTTTTGTATTTCTTCCCTCTTCAGATTACCCACGTGATGGTTTGCCTTATCTGCATTTACATACCTTTCATGGTGCTTTTTTTTTTTGTCTAAACCATCCGATAATCCGAACCACATTGGGCCGACTAATCCGGATTTCGGGGCGTGTCCAAGGATTACGGTATTTAAACCCCTCCCAAGCGCAGTTGTGGGGGATCGATCCGCAGACCTCTCTACCAAGCGCAGCCCCATGCTACCACTGCGCCAACCAACGATTGGTACCTTTCATGGTGCTTTAAAGTTATATAAAAAATACATTGACCAAAAGATAAAACATCAACCTGGCAAAAAGTTGACAAAGGAATCAAAACATTGTCACATGTAAGTCACTTAAATTAAACCAACTGGAAAACATGAATTCAAATATAAAGCAAACGATTCATAAAAACAACAACATAATAAATTAAAATATACTTTATTGGACACAGGAACAACAACAACAACAACAACAACAACAACAACAACAACAACAACAACAACAACAACAACAACAACAACAACAACAACAACAATAACAACAATAGCAACAACAACAACAATACTAAAGAATAATACTCAATATAATCAAATGAATAAATTAAACTATAAAATACAACCACAACTTAGAAACTCATCATAAATGGGCATATTTTAAATCAATATAGTGAACAAAAACTATTATAGGTATTATAAGTTTTATTAAAAGTCATTACACGACCATAAATTCCCATATTTTAATTTAATTTTTAATTTATTTTGTGGTATTATTAAATTAGATAATTGATTGGCCAGGACCTCAAGAGATGAATTAAATAGGATAAAATTTTAATGAAAATTATGGGTGTTAAGTAATATAAGGAGTTTTAATAAAGTTATTAACATATTATTTACAAAAACTAATTAAATAGG
Organism: Silene latifolia; assembly: GCF_048544455.1. Taxonomy (NCBI): domain Eukaryota; kingdom Viridiplantae; phylum Streptophyta; class Magnoliopsida; order Caryophyllales; family Caryophyllaceae; genus Silene; species Silene latifolia. The sequence continues at coordinate 86,594,574 of NC_133526.1, forward strand.
AAAAACTTTTAATTAATTTGGTGTGCTAAGTATTATGAAGAGTTTTAATCAATTTATTACCATGTTTAATTAAAAAATAATTAAATAGGAAAATGTTAATAATGGTGGGTATTCAGTAATATGAAGAGGTTTAATTAATTTATTAACAAGTTTCATTACAAAAATTTTGAAAACAATGAATTAAATAGGAAAATGTTAATAACGGTGAGTGTTTAATAATATGAAGAGGTTTAATTAATTCCTTAACATATTTTATTACAAAAATTTCAATTTTAATTATAAATTATGTAATTTATTAACATGTTTTATTACAAAAATTTCAATTAAAATGTAAATATTAATTATAAATTATGAAATTTGATGTAAATTTGTAAGGGTTATATAAATTTTGGAAGACAATATATTTAATATACAAAATTAATTTAATAATAATGATAATATCCTTTAATATTATAGATATAAGTGAATTAAATTAATTTATAGATAAATGATTTAAATTAATGTCATGTAATAATAAATTGATAATGCATGTCAAATTAATTCGCCATGTCACATTAAAAATATGCAACATTACATTTAAATATGTCGTGTCACATTAAATTTTAATCTTAGTGGCTTTTTGATTCTACGTGGCTTTATGTAGGTGGCGTTTATTTGTCATTTTAAGGTAGCCTTTTAATTATATTTTATAGAAGTAGAATGACTTAGTACACGAGCACTTGTTCTTTTTATAGTACCAGTAGATACACATACACTTCACGACCTAATTCTCATTTTGGATCATCTGAAAACAATTATTTTTTATTAGCGCGAGATTAAGATGAGTACATTTGGCCTCGTTACCCTGCAGTTCCTTGAGGTACCACAGTAATGATAATGTTGTTGTTCAAGTGCCTAACTGGATAGACGAACATTGAATCAATGTTTAATTCCCGTCAATATCAAGTAAGCACTTACAGAGTTACAGTATGCGTATCAGGCACCATGCCATATGATGACTATATGACCTTGTACAGACTGGGAAAAAAGACTCACATGATGTAAGACAGCTGAAACTAACTACATGTACTCTTAATTATCAGCCAGTTACGTGCTCATGCAACAGGCAGTTAGAACCATCAGTATTCCGGTACATGCTCATACAACATACAGCTAGGTAGTTGAAAAAAAATCAGCAACATATTCAATGTCAGGGAACATATGAATTCTGTAAATTTGATCCCTAACTTAAAACTATGCTATATCCGCATTCATCTGCACAAAAGTTTGCCGAACAAGGAAATTGATATATCAGAGAATTCTGCAAACTTAACCAATTCAACAATCGTAGTAATGTATAGGGAAAATCTTGCAGCACATACGAGTATTAGAAATGTATCAAGCAAAAATATTACATTGCATCAGTATATGAGCTAGCTTGCTTCTGGTGATCTGTTAAGAGCGAGTCCAAGAGAATGTTGTGGAACATTCCCTCATAAACTCTAGATACCCCACTTCCCCGAGGTAGAATCTCAAGATGATACTCTTGGGTCTTTCTGCATGAAAGAGCAACACGAACCCATCATCCATCTCACTTGCCTTCTGCAACAACGCAGCAACGCTAGCATTAGTCCATTGAAAACTTGTACTGTAATTCTCCCCTGCTTCCATTGCTCTACTTCCATACGCCTGTAACATATGAAAATGTAATTTTTTTACAAATGAATGGAATCTTTCTTTGGTGGAACAATCAATGGTATTTCAGATGTTACCTTAAGCATGGGATAGTTGGCAGTCCATGAGTTGTTATCGTTTCCTGCCCTGAGAGTTGCAATGTTGTCTTTGATGTCAACTGAAACTGGCACACAACATGAAAGTAGATTGTTAGAGATTAGAGTAAGACATCCATCATTTTCCGCCTTTTGTTTGTTACTTTCAGCTACAGATTTTTCATATCGAGGAATAAAAAAAAACCTTGAGGCGCTTTTTGCTGGAGTAGATGGTGAATCATGAGCCTGCACTGGTCAAATGGTACAATAGCTGTAAAGAAGAGCGGCATGTCTGGAAACTTGCGAATTACAGCAAAGTTATAACTCAATTCAACGAAAAACCTTCTAGTATCTCCAGCTCCTTCTAACAAGCAATAAAACAAAAACAAAAAACAACACATCAGATTTCAAACATCAGACAACATTGAAAACATGAGTGAACTGAGTATGATTGCAGCGGCCATTGGTAATAATTGGTTTGAGTCAGGTCAGTCAAGGTTGGTTTTAGTTTCTTGATACAAAACCATTCATCAGCCGAAACAAATAATGATGGAAAACAGTGATACTTACATTTCATGACTCTAAAAAGCAGAAAGTTCGATCAATAATATGATGCCTTAATTTCCCAACTCAACTAGAACACGTGGTAAAACTGTTTTTTATTTATAATTTATTTCCCATTACCTTTCCTAAAGTTTGAAGCAGTGAAATTAACTAAGCCGTGTAATAATATCCATACGATTCAAGATTCCAAATGATTTATATTCATATGATCCAAGATTCCAAATGATTTACAAATCCTGAAAGAATGGGTTGTTTTTTTAGCTCAATGACTTGTCTCAGATTTGTAACGATTCAGTCGACCTTCGACAAATATCTTCCATTAATCATACAGCAAAAAGTAATGTACATCTTGAACGCAATATACTGAACAAGTTAAAACCGAACTAGAAACAAGTTACATGAATGCACCAAATATTCTTATGCTTCTTTATTTTTCGAGGAAGAAAAAACGGCAAGCATAAACTGACATAAACCTAAGAAAGATGAAGATTTTACCAACTAAAACACGGATATCGAGTTGATCAGTATCTGTGTGATTGCCTAGATATACATTACCCTCATCTTCAACATCCGCCAATTCCCGAGACAGCTCAAGAAAACTGAACCTCTTCCCGTTCAAGGGCTTGGTGCATCGAAACCTATCTGGGTCCAAGCGTAGATGTCCAACAACAGAATTTCTCAAATTGTGAACCGTGATATTGAAACCACTATTGTCAACATCGATCCTCCCTGACCCTTGGCAACTGACTTCAGGATTACTCAGAGCTTCGATTGCAAATTTCAGATACCGAGCAGGTCTGAAATTGCAAACAAAAAACCACCATGTTTTATCTAAAGGATGGACAATGCCGTCAAGCATGTTTTCTTGGGAATCTGTAACACTGTCTTCTAAGTTTCTTATTAGAGCTCTTAGATCAACAGGCGGGTCTTCTTCGTCAGAAGAGTCAGAAAAGACAGCACCCAATATTTGTTTAATCGGAAAATCATTAAACATACAATTGTCATATGTGCTTTCTTCTTGGGGATTTGCAAATGCAGTTTCGCCTTCTAACTTTCTTATTGGAGTTCTTAGACTGAACGGGTCTTCAGGAAGCGACTCGGACATGACTGGTAAAGCTTCAGACATGTATTCTGAAGACGGGTTCTCTTCTGGAGTGGTAGACAGGTCTTTTGAGGAATCTGAAACTTTGGCAAAAGCCGAGATTTTTTTAGAATCAGACATGCTATTTAGTTTTCTTGAGAGTTTTCAGAGTTTGACACGATGGAAAGAAAATAGATGAAAGTAGAGAGAATTAAAGATTAGTTATAGAAAATGAATGCGTGAAAGAGAGGTAGTATATATTTATAAAAGGCTGGCACATACAATGATGGAAAAAATGGCGGGAAAAGTAGTTAGTTATTCTGTTGCAGGTTAGTTAAAGACTCTGTGATGAGCAGTTAATATAATTTGGTGGGAGATTCATTTATCCGGTTGAGAAGTTAGTTAAGAGATTGAGAAAACTACTGGGCATAGCACTCCGACTTTTACAACACGCTTCTTATTCCGTACTTTTAGAGATTGACGAACATCCACCCCCAAAATATTGAAAGCTTTTGAGTATCTTAGCCATTCATTCTCGTCATTGGGACTTGATTTAAGTGAGAATTTGGTTCAGGAATTTATTATGAGACGACAATATCAGTATTACCGTGTATTATGAGATTAAACGAAGATTGGATTATTACAGAATTCTGAAAACTTGATCAGTTCAACAATCCTAATAAAGTATAGGGAAAATCTTGTGAACCTTAATTACAAGCCAAGCAACAGAAATTAGAAATGTACTAACATAGTAGCGGTACCAAACAAAAACAATACGGTGCATCAGTGTTTATTATCGAGCAGGCTAGCTTCTGGTGATCTTCTAACAGCAAGTGGAAGAAACTATCACGGCACACAATGCCTCATCAAGTCCAGGTAACCCACGTCCCCGAGGATGAATCTCAAGATAATAGTCCTGGGCCGTTCTGCATGAAAGAGCACCACGAACGCAGCATTCATCTCACTTGCCCTTCGCAGCGACTCAGCAACGCCACCATTAATCCATTGAAAAGTTGTATTGTAAGTCTTCCCTTCTACCATTTCGCAACTTCCATCATCCTGTAATATATGAAACCATAAATTTTCCTTTCAATCTTATATAAAATGAACGGAAGGTGAAACAATGAATGGTATTTCAGATGTTACTTTAAGCATTGCATAGTCGGCAGTCCATGGGTTGTTATCGCTTCCTGCCCTGAGAGTTAAGGCGTTGTCCTTGATGACAACTGAAACTGGCACACAATATGAGACGGATTAGAGCAAGACATCATTTTTCATTTCCGGTTATAGATTTTCACATTGAACAAGAAATAAGAACCTTGTTGAGGAGGCAATGGCTGCTGGAGTAGATGATCAATCATGTTACTGAAATCGTCAGATGGTACAGTAGCCGTAAAGAAGAATGACATGTCCTCTGGAAACTTGCAAATTGCAGTAGTTGTATAGCTCAAGTCGGCGAAAAACCTTTGAATATCTTTAGTTCCTTCTAACAAAAACAAAAACAATAAACAGCACATCAGACATCAAACAACATTGTAAACATGAGTGAATGTGTATTATTGCAGTAGCCATTGGTTATACTAGATTATGTGATATGTAGCTTAACTGGTTAGTCTGGCTGTGCCATCTCGACTGCACAGTCATTCTGGGAATAGTTGAGCATCAGCTCATGGGTAGGGTCGTTTTGAGATCATACGTATTCAGGCTTCTTTTTCACATCTATCGTTTTGGGGTGTTTTGTATCGAGTTGTTTTCTGTTAGATCAACTAGATTCGAGACTACTACACTGCGTACTATGGGTTCGAGTCAGGTTAGTCCAGGTCGAATGAGGTTCGCATGATCTATCTTCCATATAAGATTATCAGCAAATAATCAAAAAGTTACTTGATATAAAACCATTCAGCAGCTGAAACAGATAATGATGGGAAAACAGTCATACTTACATTCTTGGACGGATAACAAAAAGTTCGATTACCTTAATCTCTGAACTCAACTAGAACACATAGCACAGTGGTTTTTTTCCTATTACATTTCCTTAAGTACGAAATAGTGAAATTAACTAATCCGTATACTGAAACAACCGAAAACATTACTATATACAGTATATCATATGATCCTGAAAACATATTCCATTAATCCTACAGTGAATTACAAATCCTGAAATAATGGGTACGGAGTATTTTTTAGTCTGATAGGACTTGTTTCGACTCAGTCAACATTTGCCAAATATCTTCCATTAATCCTACAGCAAAGAGCAATGTACCGCTTGAACGCAATATACTGAACACAAGTTCAAACCAAACTCGAAACAAGTTACATACATGAATGCAGCAAATATTCTCATGCTTCTTTATTCTTCAAGCAAAAAAAAAAAACAGCAAACATAAACTGAAATAAACCCAAGAAAGTTGAAGATTTTACCTGGTAAAACACGAATATCGAGTTGATCAGTCCATCTCTGAATGCCAAGATATACAGTACCCTCATCTTCGACATAAGCCAATTCCCGAGACACCTCAAGAAAACTTAACCTCTTCCCCTCCAAGGGCTTGGCACATCGAAACCTAGCTGGGTTCAAGCGTAGATGTCCAAGAACATTGTTGCTCAAATTCAGAACCGTGATATTAAAACTATCATCATCAATATCGATCCTCCCTGACCCTTGGCAACTGACTTGGGGATTACTCAGAGCTTCGATTGCAAATTTCAGATACTTAGCAGGTCTGAATTTGCAAACAAAAATCCAGTGTGATTGATTCAACTGTGAAGGTTCGACATTATCAAGCATGTTTTCTTGGTAAGCTGTAATGCCGTCTTCTGACATTCTTATTAGAGTTCTTATGTTAACAGACGAGTTATCTTTGTCAGACAATTCAGACGGAATATCGTCTGTGCTATCATCTTGGAGAGGTGTAGATGCAACTATGTCTTTTAAGTCACTTATTATAGTGCTTGCACTTAAAAACGGGTATTTAGGAGACGACTTAGACATGTCTCGTAAAGCTTGAGACGTGTCTTCTGAAGACGGGATCTGTTTTTGGAAAGATGCAGCTTTATCAGAAGATTGAGAAAGGAAATCATCAGTTAGTTGGTATTGATTCATCATTTCTTGATTTTCTACAGTCGGAGACTCGGAAAACATAGGAATGTCGTCTGTGGGTACTTCTAGGAAAGATCCACGTGCAGGCCATGCAGCTTCATCGTCCAACGTCGTTCTTAGAGTTCTTAGATTGAATGGCGGGTCTTCGTCAGAGGATTCAGAAGGCAGATCAATGAATGTACTTCCTTCTGGAAGTGACTGAAACATGTCTGGTAAAGCTTGGGACGTGTTTAGCGAAGGCGGGATATCTTCTTGAGTGGTAGAGAAGTCTTTCAAGGAGTCGGAAACATTGGCAGAAGCCGAGCTTTTCTTAGAATCAGACATGGTGACTGATTGTGTGATGTGTTTTCTTGTTAGTTGTCTGAGACGATGGAAAGAAAAGAAATGGAAGTAGAGAGAATTAGAAGGGATTGGTTGTTGTGATTTTGTAAAATTTTTGAGAGATGAAAAACTGTAATTATGGTATGACGAAAAAAAAAAGGGTAGTTTATTTATAATAGGCTGACACATACAGTTATGCACTGTTGGCGGGAAAAGTAGTTAGCTAATCAGTTACAAGTTCGTTAAAGATTTTGTGGAGTTTGTTAGTTTGTTACTGTGATGACCAGTGGAGTGGTAGTTAAAGCCTGAGAAGACCATTGGGCATATCACATTATCACCCCGACTTCTATCACCCTTCTTATTCCGTATTTTTGTATATTTTATGATTCTCTTCCCTCTCAAAAAATACTTCCTACCTCGCTCACCATCACGGGTTAACATGTCGTCGGTCGTACCCTGTATTCGATTGAGAACTCTTAATTTTTTTCTACTCGGTGAACTTAGATTCTTTACCTTATTTATTTTACTTAGGTCAACTTAGATTCTATCTTGTTATTTTAGGAAATAATTGTGAATTCTAATTAGACTATGTTTGTTAAAACTAGCTAAAAATGAGCTGAAACCTAACAAGGTAACTGGAAAGTGAAAACCTAACTAAAATCTAAAAAGGAGACGGATTAGGTAATTGAAAATTATGAGTTAAAAAGTAACTGATTATATGAAAAATATGATCATTAAACAACTCGTTCTCTCTCTAGTCTTCTCTCCCTTCTCTCTACACAAAAACAAACCCTAAATCTAGACCTTGATCCGCCGCCTCCCCATTCCACACACTACCTCCCTTATCCTCCCCTGACCTTTCGCCGGAGATGGGCTCTTCACTGGGCTTATCTCCGGTGAAATCGACTCTTCCCATTCTTCTTCCTCTAAAGGCTCTCTTTCAATCGCGCTTTCTGATGAACGACTGTGTTGATTGACCGTTTGGTGGTAATGATCGGGCTTGTTGATCCACATGGCCTCCTTTTCTTCCGATTCTCTGCCTTGTCTGCGCCGGTCTTGCATGCATCCTTGGTCAGGGGGTGTTTCCCCTTCCCCTCGCCCCTTTCCCCACCCTCTGGTAAGGCCCTTTGTCCATGGTTTTCTAATGTCTTGGTGATCGATTGTACTGTTGTTGGTGTCAGGCAAGCTTTTGTTGTGTTTTGTCTTTAAGCTTGCTTTTCGGGTCTGTTTTGGGACCGATTGGTGATCCCCCCCATTTCCCCCACCAATCGGTCCGTTGTCTGGTGAGACCCTTGTGTCAGTTGCAGTTTGGGACCGATTGGTGATCCCCCCATTTCCCCCACCTATCGGTTCTCTGCCTGTCTGTTGCAGTTTGTCACTAGTCCGGTGTTAGGTTGATGTTTTCGGGTGTCGGGCCAGTTTCTTTATTGGACTTTGTTGGTCTTGTTGCATGCCAGGCTGTGGTCTCGGGAGGCTGCCTTTGAGAATTGTGGTTTGTTCTAGGCTTTCGTGTGGTCCCTTTGTCTGATCGACCAGTTTCGGTGGTCTTGTTGTGGTCGTTGGGTCCGTCTGACCTTTTGTCTTGAGTCTGCGGTTGAAGTTTCTGTATGGGTATGTGAAGTAGTCACGGTTGGGTTGTGTAGGGGCCTGGTAGCTGTGTTGGTTTGGTCGGATGCGGTGGTCACTTTTGCAAACTTATGGTGTTTAAAATTTCTCTAAGTTGTTTTAGGTTAGTCCAAATAGTTTTAATGGTGTCAATAAGTTTACTTGTGTCAATAAGGAAGTTCGTTGTTTTACATCCGGGGGTGTGTGTTGTGTCCATCTTCCTCTGTCCTGTTGCTATGTTGGTTTTGGTTTGGGGGCTGATTATGTGGCTCTTTCTTTTGCTCCCTATGTTTTTTCTCTCCTTTCTTGGCTACGAGTTTCTTATCCGTAGTGAGTGCTGTTATTCAAAGTGTAGGAGATTTATCTCCTCTGGAGGTAGGCTTTTATGGTCTACATTCCGCCTTTCCTTTCTACGTCCTTGTGGTGTGAGTACACTTTGTTCATTCTCGATGGGTCAAGGGTCTCGTTGGTTGGGTAAGATGAGGAAGGTTTGGTTCGATCGTTTGGCCATCTATGTTCGTCGCTCCAAGATTGCTCAGGATGTTGAAGTTGCTTCCCGAATTCAGTCATCTGTTCGCTATCAACACATTTATGTTACCCGATGTAGTTTCCTTGTTGTTCCAGTTTATAGTATTAGTAAAATAAGTACATTTGACCAAATGAGTCAAATGCCATCTGTATAAATCTCGTTTTTACCGCTGCCAAAAAAAAAAAAAAAAAAAAGATTATATGAAAAATGTTCGACAAACTAGCTGAAAAGGTAGCTCATTTTTTGTGAACTGACGTAAAAGGATATGATAATAATGTAATATTATACTCCCTCCTATTCACAATAAACCTCTCATTTCATTTTGACAAAAAAATTAAGAAAACACAAAACAGGAAAGCAAAATCAGTTCATGTCTCTAAAATCTAAAATGCTACCCTAGGTAGCATTTCATTTCAGGTAGCTTATTTCCTAAAAAAATGTTATTTGTCAAAAGAGTAATAAGCTACCTAAAATTTTTGTCAAATAAGCTACTTCGTGAAAAAGATATTTAAAACAGAGCCTTAATTTTCTTATCAGTTGGGGATGTATGATGAGATGATATAATATAACGTTAGAAAAAATTCAAGCTCACTAGTCGATACTTCCTTTCAACAAATGAACGATTCGTGAATTAAATTTAAATGATGCTACATTTAAGAGTTCACGGCTAAAGAAGGATGATAGACGGACACAAGAGACAAGACATGAAGTAAAATCAAAACGTAAACAAAGAGCTTTTATATAATAGAGCTTCAAATTCGTTAGGCGGAGTTCAATCGGAATGAGGACATGGGACTAACAATCTAGCTAATAATAGTAATGTCGAAAGCACGCTTTCATAAACCATAACCAACTGAAGAATAATGAATCAATACCAACCAAGCCCACCACGTACAGCAATTGTCGTACTGGCGAACCACTCCAGATGATAACAAATAATAATGTTTTTATGAAGCAGCATTCAAGTGTCCATATCTCTCCATTACTCGACGAGTGGCAAGAGCTGCAGCTTCACTTGCCCTGAGTGTTCCTGAGGCCATGATAGTAGCAAATTCTTTAGCTATCTCCTCTTGCACTTTGTTTCTGGCGCTCCCCAGAGGGTCTTGAGTGCTAGCAGGAGGCACGTCCTTGCCCGAGGTCTTACTTGTATCCTCAGTTTTGGATGATTGTTCCTTGGATCCAGCAATTTTCTTGGATTCTTCTGAAGATTTGTTCTGGCTGTTATTAATGTTTGTTACCGGCTGCACAACCTGACCTACTGATGATGGTCGAAACTGTGGTGCCTGTGGAACCGCACCTGCTCTCAGAGTTGACTCCAGTTGCTGGATCATAGGTACTGTGGGAAATCAACATAGGTGGAAGGTGGCATTAGCCATTACATACTCAAGCTAATGGAGATATATCAGACAAATGGACAATTTTATTTTCACAAAAAACAGAACTTACACATCAAAGGACCCATTGGGCTGCTCATGACTTCGTTAGGGAGCTGAAGGATATAGTCGGGGATAGATGTGTCGACTAGAAATTGGGCAACCTCATTGCTGAAGTTGTTGCAGTTATGAGTAAGCAAACTGTAAGTCTCAGCTGTATATCGAGGACTGATCTCCTCGAGATAACTCTCAAAGACATCCTGAGGTATGTGGGTGACCCCCAGTTCCACGACTTTCATTGGAGTCCCATATGGAGTAGATGCAGCAGCGCAATGCTGTATGCCTCCCCCAAAATAGTACTCATTGCCGTAGACTACAACCCCTGTGTGCCTGCAAGAAAAAGAGGGCTGCTTTCAGGTAAAGTAAGATAAATCCATTGTACTACAACATATCAAGGCCCGGCAAATATTATCCTGCCATGAAAATGCAGCACAAACTCAAAATGAAAGTTATTTGGGTCAAGTTTAAGTTGAGATAATCTGGACACATACCAAACAATTGTAACCCATTTATCTAGATCGGCGGAAAATGTGATCTTATTATCTACATAGCCCAAGTAAAAACAGCATTTCCCTTTCACACATACAAGTATATCTTCCTTCAATCATTGCATAATGATAATTCAATAACCCCAAAGGCCCAAACAAGTACTACATGTATCTTTAATAATACAATACCACGTGGACATGACGTCTCAATCACTACCACAATTTCAATTTTACAACATAGCACTCGCTAGTTCTAGACTCAGGTAGTAACTATAACTAGTAAAGTGGCAAGGCAGCAAAATCAAACCTGGACAGCACACGGTTGAGATGCTGAAACGGTTTACAGAACATATTCAACTATCTGTAGGGTTTCAGGCTTTCAGGACATGTAGTTACTATACATGCATCATTGCAAAAGTCAAACCTCGAAATAAAGAATTCTTTGAGCTGCTAACAATATTAAATCTAGCACTGTAGCAAAACAATTAACAATGTGGCTGTACTTGCAAAATCTAGCATCCTTACAAAATCCCTTGTGCGCGAATAATGGGTTTATTTTTAACGCCTTCCTCCTAATTTCCTATTATCAAAGGACGAACCAAATAAGGACCTACACTATGCATTATATCCTGGTGTTCTTATCTTCAGCATGTTATTAGCTTAATATTCAAGTACCATTTTTGTTTCACCGACACAAAAAAAGTAGAGAAAAACAGAAATCGAAAAAATAATTTAATCACACTGTCTACAAATTGAAGGCTAAAGGAAATGCGTCAACACAATAAAAAAAAAAAAAAAAAAAAAAAAAGGGTTACAGAGTAAGCCCCAAGTTCACAAGTAATGTGATCTTAGACAAGCATGGTTGAATCATCTTGCACAAGGCTTCAAAGGAAAATTAAACAGAAAGAGTGCAACCTGTAACCTTAAAACTGAAACAAAGCATTCAGCAGATCACTTACCATATTGCTTCTATAGCTTTCCCAAGAAATGTGGTAGAAAGCTGGCGAGCAAGTCCCTGACTCAAGTCGTAGACATTCAAAGTCACTCTGTGACCCTCCTGTAGACAATGTCAAGAAACACAATTTTAGATGTTATTAGCGTTGATGGCAGCAAAGAAATCAGGTGACCCAGTAAATGCTTACCTCTTCCATCTTCAAAGAAGTTTCTTCACGAAGTTTTATATCAAATGTGAACAGGCCTTAAAACAGAAATGAAAGTGTGTTAATTGTTAAAACAACACATAATATTTCACAGAAGGTTAGAAATTTAAAATGAATTCAACATATTAATGACAAGATCAAACTTAAGAAGCAAAATTCAAGTACTAATACATCAGGGCAATGTATAGGTTTATTGATGCCGAACTGTATTGGCAGCACCTAATGATACCATTAAGTTGCTACGTTCAAGGAACGAACAAAATGGTGCATCAATGGTTGACATCGTTAAATAGTTACAATCCAGCCCCGTGTGTGGGTTGGGCTTCCCTTATGGTCGATTACTATACCAGAAAGAAAGAAAGAATGTACAAACTACAAAGTAAGAAACGCGGTAATTTCATGACCAGCCTCAAAAAGTTCAGCTGAACAAACCTAGGCCAAGTACGATGAAATGATAGTCCACACCAAATAGAAACTATGGAAGCTCCTCACCGCACCACAACTCACTAATATCAGAAATCAGGCAAAGGCGAAGTGAAGTAATTAAAACTTAGGTTCATCCATTTGAAATCAAACTAGCCATATTCATTAATGATGCAGCCTCTGAAAGCAGCTTGAAACTCCAACAACGACTCCAACATTGGACTGGCAAGAGGGTTCTACGTCATTTGCATTGACCATCTACCAAATTCAATAACTAGAGACCCATCTCTGCTCTATTATGATCCCAACACAACCAAGTACGGAATACTTAATAGCCAATAATCCTCGGTGGCAACCAAAATTAGTCCATATACCAGATCTCTTAAGGCAATAATTAAACTAATCCTTCTTAAAGAATACCTTTGATACATTCCAATCCCTAACGTCAATGAAATTAAAATGCAAAGAAACTTCAAAACACCACAAGCATCCTTTGCGAATGGCAAATTGTTGAAAATAATTGAAATACAGATTATTTCATCCAAAATAGCACGAAAGACTCAATCAACTATACATGTCAAAACATTAACTTGTCCATAATGCCGTATTGCCATACTCCACAACATAAATGAAGAACAATTCTTATGTGATAAGAAAGCCTACAACACAAGATGGATCTAAAGGATGAACCTTCTGAACCTCACTAACACCAACACCATAAATTTCGTCAATGACACAACCCGAGAGTCAGCTCAAAACCGAATCAACTGCCAACAACCTAAAGTGGTTCTTAAGTTGCCCGCAAAAATAAGCACATGAATTCTAATTCATGGGATAGTCGCATAAATAAAAGCACATGAATTCTAATTCTAATTCTAATTCTGATTCTAATTCATGATACAAAAATTCCAATTCCTCCAAAGCGAAAGAGTGGATTATCCATGGAATTCTGATTCTTAAACACAACCACACGAATTTTGGCAATCTATTTACTCCCTAAGTCCTAACACATTAAAAATGTAGCTTATTCTAAGTGCTCATTTGTTTCATCGCACAACATTGCCCTAGTGCCTCAAGGGTTCCTCTAAATGAAGGGGTATACAAAAAGACAACTGCCTGATTACCCCAGTGCCTCAAGGGTTCCTCTAAATGATGGGATAAGCGAGGGTCGGATGTACGCAACTAACTTACATTACAGAGAGACAATCTCCGAATGACCCAAATTGAAAATTCAAAAAAACAAACAATAAACAATTCCATAATTTCACTCCTAAATCCCAGTTAGACCGGCCCAAAATAATCGGATGTACGCAGCCTGACTCCGAAATCCAATGATCCGTTAACCATCGAACATGATCCACAAATTGTAGCAACAATAAATTTAAATTTAAAAATAATAATAATAATAACAGTAGATCAATGCGTCTTCTAAAATACTTGGTATTACTTAAAGTGGGATCAGAAACAAACCCTAAGTCCAAAAAATTGGGAAATTGCGAGGAGAGAAAGAGAAGCTTACCGGAGAAACGAAGGTAAATGTGCAAGTGCGTCTAAATAATCAAGGTGTTTATGATTTATGATTGGCTCTTTTTAAAAGAAAATTAATTAATGGAGTTTAACGGGGAAAATAAAATACCGGGTGATTAAATTAAGGGTAATTAATCAAGTCTTTGCGTTTAAATAATCAACTTTTTTGGTCTTTGGTTTTTTTGTTTCCCAACTTCCATGATCTTCTAGAATTCTCTCTACACTACTCAAATGTTGACACGTGTCATGTTAAAACTGATGTACGTTGACCAGATAATCAAAGCTACTCCGTAACAGCTAACGTCAGTCAGACTAAGGCAATGAACTAGAGGTCGCTACCGGCACGAGAAAGCCTAGCCCGTCTCACTCGTGCTGACGTGCACTTTTTTAGTGGCTCACCCGGCCTGGCTATAGCTTAAAGCAAACCCACATTAACCCGCACGGCCTCATAAAAAAAAAAAAAAAAAAAGTAAAAATGACATATGTCGATCGGGCTAAGGCCAAGCCTAAACTAGACAGGCCCGCTCCTCTCCCTCTCTCACCCGACCTATTATGACTGATTAAGACTCGCTCAAAAGCGTCCGGGCCAGCACGAAGTCGGCCTAGGTCTAGGAGGGTGCTGCTCATTCACGGACACAAATTACTCTTTTATGGACACAAATTACTCTTTTACCCCTCCCATTTTAACACTTCATTTTTATAAATTTATTCTTATTTCAATTTTCTCCTCAACCTCTCAACCACCACCAGGCGCCACTTTTCCTACCGCCCCTCCTCCGTGCACTCTCCAGCCAGATACATACACCAACAAACTATAAAACATATCTTGCTAAAATAAACATTAACAAATTAAAAAACAACCACCCTCCCCCGCCCTTACCTTTCACCACCCTGCCTTCCGCACGACAACCACCCTTCTCTGCTGTCGTCCATCCCTCCACTGCCCACGTCCGACCTCCGGCCTCCCTCCTTCGCCAATCGTCATCCCTGCCAATCCCCTAACCTAATTTTAATAAACCCTAATTATTTCTTTATTCCTAATTCAATTTAGACGTACTAATTGAATAACAAATTTGATGTTTAATTATCGAAGTTTGAATTATTACTTAACTAATACTTGTATGAGAATTAAAATTTTTAATTGAGTAACTGGGTGAAAACGTGGCTAATTCTGATCCAAAGTGAAAGAGAGTTTTTTTTTGGATTTTGGTAGAAGGGTAATGAATGGAAAAGTTATGGTAAAATGTCCGTGACAGAGTAAAATATGTCCATGAAAATTTAATATTAGTGCTTCGTAATCATGTACTTTGTACCTTAAATTATCACACAAAACAATAACAAAGGTTAAATAATGACTTAATGCAATAAATATGAGTTTTATCATCATGAAAATTTAAAACTAGTGCTTTTATAAAACTCATATTTTCATGAGTTGGTCTTTTGTAAAAAACTTAATTAATGTTTTTTTAATTGTAAAACGACCAAAAAAGACAAATTTGATGGATTTGAATCTAACTCATGAGTATCATCTCTCATAACCTTACGAGTTAGGGGCGGTTTAGAGTCAAACTATTACCACTTACACAAATACAGTTGTCGTAAAACCATTCATTAAAAACATATATACCCTTCACTAAAACATACTAGTCTAATAACTAAGAAAATTAGTTATAAGTAAAGAGGTTAAGCATGTAAAATATAATACTTCGTACTCGTATAATAAATAACATAGTGTCAAACTCTCTTGCCCAAAAATTTGTACTAGTCAACGGCCTTATGAAAAAATTGGATATAGCCTATAATATGTCTGGTCAAATGTGCAGGCAGGGTTGACCCGAGAGCGAGTCGAGCTTGAGTAGGGGTACCCCGAACAGGTCCGAGCCGAGCCTGGTCGGGTCGGGGCAGGTAGAAAATGATAAGAGGGACGAGTTAGGTCCGGGAGGCCGGGTCGACCTAAAGTAGGTAATCGGGTGGGTCAGCCCTTTGTGCCCACCATTCCCCCGGCACGGCTCAGCGGGTCGTCTTGTCTGGCCCAATCACCTCCTCTCTATCGTGGTCCGGCCTCCGTCGTATTTGGGATGCTTTTAGTGTTTTTTTAAATTATCACAAATTGTTATATAAAACGGTTTCATGCAATAAGATCAACCCATTATCTAAAAAATAAAAAATAAATAATTTAGATAAAAAAACAAATAATTTAGATAAAAAAAATATAATATCAATTATCTAAGGAAACTGTCATCTTCACATAAAAGAAACCATCATTAACCCACTAAATAACTAGTCATCTCACAAATAGAAAAATCGTGTCTTCAAGCAAAATAAGTACTCAATTTCATTGCAAGCTTTGTGGGTTCCTTTATGTCTCCAATAGGATAGCAATATAAGGGAGCAAACTTAAGTTTTATAAAAGCTAACCTCTTTATTCATCACAATAATATCGAGCAAGGAGAAAATCATCAAGCGAGGTTTGTTTTTGATACATCTTTTCTTCTATTCTCAACATAAATGAAGTTGATTAGTTGAAATTTGTTTCTTATGTGAGAAAATCATCAAGCCAATTAATTTTATTTTTCTTGACATGCGTTTAAATTGAAACTTTTAATTTTAAGTTGATAACTTAGGATTTTAACTTAAGAACTCAGATTTTAAGTGATTTTTTTTTTTTATCAAAAGCAAATTAGCTCAAATGGAATGAAAGAGCATGTGCAAATTGTGCAATGACACAAAGGTGTGGTTTTGGATCCCGCGTTGGCTGCGGGATACTTGGTATTTGACAACAATAATGATAATGAAAAAATTTGTAGAAATATTATGTTAATTCAATTGTTATAGTTCTTCTTGAAAAATCAATAATTAGTTTTAATTTAAGTTTGTGTTAAGAACTCTTAATTTAAACTTTAGGGTTTTAGTTAAAAAATTTGTTTTTTAATTTGAGAACTAGAAGTTTTAACTTAGCTAAAAGGTTGGAGTAAGTATGTCTATTTTTTATGTTTTTTTTTTAAAAGAAAAACTCAAAGTTTTAACTATGAAAATTTTAATTGATTAGTTTGAAAACTCAACGTTCAATATAGAAAACCTAACATCGTAGATTTGCCAATAACTGCATGTTAAGTTGAAAACCCAACATTAAAAATCAAGTACTCTAATTGTTCATGGTGACAAACAAATGATAAAAAAGCAAATTTATAAAGTTAAACATATGATCTTTTACATTTAGATAACTCATCTTTTAATTTGTAAAGGATGTTGATTATCGTAGTACGCAAATTGCTCATTGCAGTATGCTTTTGACATACTTGCCCCTCTAATTTCCCCTCCATTGAAAATTGTACTACATTAGATAAAAGAACAAAGAACTAAGAAAAGCAAAAATGTAATAACCGAATATAGTGCGACCCGTATAAGAGACCTTGGGATGCGTGAGAGGCCACTTGGGTTAAGGAGAGACCTTACAGTGGACCTAGTGGAGTGTTGGATGGACCTAGTGAGTGTACACTAAACCTACTAGGACTCGGACTAGACCTAGTGTCTAATACCACAGAATTCTGGACATAGTGAACTCGGTCCAGTAGGTTATACTTGTTGGAAAATATTACGATTTAAGAATTATTTAATGTGTTTTAATATTTGAGAAAATATATTAAATATAGTTTATTAAGGTATTTATCCTTCATTATTCTTATGAGTTATGAAAAAGATTTATATGGTCAATGGTCTTTATTTTGGTGGATTTATGAATATTAAAGGCTATTGTTAATGTTGCATTTTAATTCTCAGAGATTATTCCTTCCTAAATCTAAATCTTGCAACGTACATGTGAATAAGTTGGTAATTGGTTAGCACTAATTATTCAACTTTTTCAATGTGAGTTAATGGGGTGTATTTATGTTGGTGTTTACGTAAGCTTTGTGCAACGTTAGAGCATAATACATATTACCCATATATTTAAGCCTTGGTGCTTTGTTTTTGGTATGTGAAAAAATAACAAATGGTAGAGTTTGGTATTACACAGAACTATCTTATTATTTATATTATTTTACGAGAGAATTTTTCTTATAAATGATTTTATCTTAAAAATATTATTGAGCATCGGGTGATCGTCAGTTCGGGGGCTCCTCTTGCTGCTACCGAAGCAGTCCAACGGGTTGTCGTATCTTGGGAGAGGAACGCACTATTTGGTAACCAGTGCAGTGGAGGCGTTATCTCTCTTAGGAAAGCGCCTAGCGCGATTCGACCCAGGCTACATCTTTCTTCTCTACTCTATTTTACATTATTGTTCTTTTATTTATGTCATTTATATTATTATATTTATGTTATAATATTATTTACGGTAATCTTTGCTCCACTTTTTCTAACAATCTAAGAGAGATAAAACGCGTTATCGTAAATAATATTATAATAGTATATTCTTACGATACACTTATGAATGAAACACATGATTCTTTGGCATGTAGCTAGATTAAGTTTGTTAATGTCTTGGTGTTAAGGTAGAATATGTTATTTGTGTGTATAACATGTGATTAATCCGTAAGTATTATATTTACATGTTGGTTGTCTAAGATGAGACTATAAATTTGTTAATCATCATCAAACACCAAGTTTATTCGTTGTTTTATAAGTGTGTTTGTCTATTGTTGTTAACCTCAATACAACTATATAATATCTCTTATTTATATTATAGAAACGACATTTGTATTTATTGTTAATTATTTTTATTTGTTTTGGTAAGTTGTATATTGTGGACAATGGGGCCACGGGGGCGCTTGGGAAACAAGCGTTTACATTTGTGGAGTCGCCACCAATTTTTATGAGAAATTGGAACCGTTCGAATACCTCATGCCATGTCAAGACACAAAGTAGTGACATGAACACTAAGAACTCGTTACCCTTGGCATTCTATGTCTAGAATGACTCTCGTGGATGCCAGTGAACACGGATGTTCACAGAGATCTGGAGTAAGGGGTGAGGGTACGTATTAGGAAGCTCTTTTGATCGAACACCTAATCCCGCCCGCCTCGATAGCGGCCTCTACTAATGATTAGGGAAGTTATTCATACTCGATATATCGTCGATTATATGCATGCAATGCAACATCCAAGTTTTGATCCTAGCATGTAAAGATTAAACTAAGTCGGTGAACAATTAATTTAACAAACAATTAGGTCGAAGTAGAAATTAAGGTTCAATTACATGTGAAAACATAAAAATGATGAAAAATACAATGATAAATACAATAAAGGAAAATTACAATAATAAAAATTACAATAATTACATCGGGTTTAGCGATTTATGTCGAAAATACTCCTAAAACGGATAATTTAAGAAAAAGAAAAAAAGAATGAATTAACGAACAAATCATTAGGCGATAATATGGGTAATAGTTAATTATACGTAAACTAATTAAACTAGGTCAAGGCAGAACGGAAGTTCAGAGACAGAAGTCAACCTGGAACAGGCGCAGCAGGACTGCGTCCTTTGGAAGAGGCGCAGCAGTTGCTGCGTCTGTTCCAAGGGTGAGCTCTGGCTGTGAAGTCGGAACTGCAAATCGTTAATGTTCGTTGGTGATTTTAAGGATTAATAATGATATTCGACTCGGATGAAAGTGATTTAATACATTAATTACATGTGAATGAGTCATAAAGGCAGTAAAACATGGATGAAACGAATGCAAACGAATTAATTACATGAATGAAAGATTGATTAGTGACATGGGTGAACTAAATAGGTTAAACATGACGAATTAATGACAAACTAATGACGAATATGACAGGTGGAAATATATCAAAGGTCGAATTCCAGAAACTCAATACGAATGAATCGAATCTCTACAACCCGGATTGATTTTAATGACGAAAACCCGCAAATATTGGATTATAAGGGATTTAAGGTCGGATTTAATGACTAATTACATGCTAATGAATGATAAACAGCGTACATGTGGGATTATTATGCTATTATATCAAATAATTGACGAACAAGATGAAAACAAAACAAAAGAAAACGAATTTACAGAGGACGAAGGAAGAAGAAAGGAAGCAGGAACTGCGGCAGCCTCACGAAGAGGCGCAGCAGGTACTGCGCTCCTTCGAAGAGGCGCAGCAGGTACTGCGCTCCTTCGAAGAGGCGCAACAGTTGCTGCGTCCTTTCTCGACGGTTATCTTCTGGTAATCCGTAAAAATGGTTTTAAACATGGTTTTATAAATCGGTTTTAATAAGTATTTTCGACATAAATCTTACATTAATGATACAAAAAGTAAATAACAATAAATAAAGAAGGATTCACACCCTCAGACTTACATGTTTGACGAAACGAGATGAACTAAGTTTATGATTAGCGATGCTCGACCCGAATGTAACGAAAGTGCCCTCGTAGGAGGAAAACGATTAAGATTAATTAAGTTGATTGATTGTGGAGTTGGTCAAATTGGTCGGTCATGCAAACGAGGCTGGTACTCAGAAGGATCCGAGCTTACGTGGTGTTCAAGCACGTAGACGCCAAAAAGTAAGAACGTGGTCTAGAATGCAAAGGGAGAAGAGAAGGGCGGACACTCGCGTGAAAAATATGAGGAGCGAAGGCTCCTATTTATACTAATCACGTGAAGGCATAGGGTTTTCGGAGAGACTTTGGAAGTGAATCTCGAAAAGATATGAAAAAGATACGAAAAATACGCAGAAAAGGACCTGGGAAGAGGCGCAGCAGTCACTGCGTCTCTTGGAAGAGGCGCAGCACCTGCTGCGTCTGTTCCCAGGTGGTTTCCTCATGCGGAAGAAATTCCGTGCTTAATTTATTGAATAACGGGATTATCTTATTTTCCTTAACATTTTGTATGAATATTACGGGAAATTGTTTACCAAAGATTAGAAGATTGTGAAATATTTATAAAATATGGAATAGAAACATCCGGAACATTCCAGAACATTCTGACTCGGGATTTAACGGTTATCAGAAAATGAAGACGGTTTTAGGCCCGAACTCCAAATGTACTCTAATTACTGTCAAAACGACCGTATCGGTACGTAGATGACAACTAAGAGGTAGACATCAGTGTTTGAGCAATCACTTGACGAAAAACTTACGAACTGTCACAAATCGTTCCGCGTACCAAACATGCGGCCCAATCATCACCGGGTGGTTTGCGGGAGGTGCAGAAATGAGGTATCTACAGAGCCCCCACTTTGACTGAGGCTTGGACAAGGCGAAAGTCAAAGTATAGCCATCAGGTCAATCGAAGATTACAACCTAACGACTATGGCGACGCGAGGCAGTTCAAGGGGTCTGAACAAAGGACCTGTCGTCGGGAACATTTTAGAGTCTGCCGACTATCGGGGAGGGTCGTTTAAAGTCCACTAGACTACGTAAGGAGGCTCGCCAGCCATAAGAAGAGATCATACCTGAGACTTCTTTCTCGAGATGTTTCTGGAGGTGCATAAGAGTTAAGGGTAAGCGTAGGAGCTAAGGGTAAGACCTAAAAGATATATAAGGATTTGTGCTAGGGTGTGGGGCCCTAAAGGAAAGCATCAACGGGAAGGAGGCCCGAATACAATTTCAATCTAAGGGGTAACTAAGGCTTGAGTGTAGGAACTCTACTGGTTTGAGAACTTCTGGAGAACGACACCTTTATCGCACTCCGCGGGGAAACAATAAATGTTGTGAGTAGCAGGACACAGGCGGGAACTGCTGGGAGAAATCTGCTTGGGTCGTCTTCAAACAAACTTTGAAGGAACTTGAAAGGGACGATTGTATGTCGCGAACTCTCGTTGGGGAAACTTTATCAGTAATGTATCTCCATGCCTCGAGAGGGATTGTCGATCCGCTTACTCTCGCTGGGGGAATATAATGAAGGCGTGTCGAAACACCTGTGAAGGAATACTTGCTCGTTGTGACAAGCAAAGTCTTGGAAGCGATAAATAACGTATAATAGTCTGTTGTTGGCTTAGAAATGCGGGTCTGAACGAAGAATAATCGTCAAACGGACCAAAAAGAATAAAATGGCATCGGGGAAGAGGCGCACCAAAGATGGGCCCACAAATAACGAACTCATAACGAATTTTTGAAAATTCGTATGAAGGGAAGCTAAGGAAGAGGCGCAGCAAGAGCTGCGTCTCTTGGAAGAGGCGCAGCGCCTGCTGCGTCTATTCCTGGAGGTGTCTTTTCTGCGTAAAAACGCGATGAAACAGAGGGTTTATTTCATTTGCTTCGAAACATAAATCATCAATTTCTCTCTCAAATCTTAACCATTTCCGCCAAAATTTGATCCAAAAGTTTGCATTTGCCATGACTAATCGAGGTATGTATATCATTCTTGCATTAATCTTCTATAATGGATGAACTTGATCGACAAAATTAGGGTTTCCAACCCTAAAATGTCGAAAATTTGGGGCTTTCCCCCCAAATGATTTTGCCTTGCAAAATTGACTTTAGAAATGGCTAATTGGTAGTATAAGGATCATAACCATGTATTTGTTTCGAATTTTCGTTGAGTTTTCAGCATTTGAGTGAAATTGAGACGGTTTCACAGCTAAACCGTAAATTGCTTCGAAAATGGCCTTAGGATTGCCCATTTGCGATGAAACTTGACATTTGGAATCCTTGGATGATGGGTAAACTTCATACCATCTCGAAAGTTTGGTTTGTGACGGCTTTTTCAGGACACTTTCCTAGGGCATAATCGCCGTTATAACGAAATGCTGCCGAGATTTAGACTTGAACCCATGACTAGGCTTCAACTTAGGCTTGACTTGACCCAAATTACCACATGAGTGATCGGGTTTGTGGGAATACGGCCAAAGATGGCGAGAAAAGAGCGATTTCGGGCTTCTAAAACTCGAAAATCCCCTAATCAAGGCTCGTCGTCACTTGACGCGGCCTAAATTTACTTTAATGTTGCAGGTGACGAGGCTTCTACTTCTGGGAGAGCTCCCATGGAGATAGACACTGTTGTTGACCCTTCTCGTGCTATCGAGGAGGCTTTGGAGGAGGCTTTCACCGCCGCGGTGATGGCTGCTGAGGACGAGGTCCGGGAGGAGGAGGCTGCCGAGGAGGAGGAGGCCCCGAGGCGGCCAATGTTGGGCGAGGAGGTCGTCAGCTGAGGGGAGCACCTGCGTGGGCTGAGATCTGGGACAGCATGCACTTGCTTTGGGCTGCGGAGGGTCACCTGTCCTATAGGACGGTGAAGAGCTTGGTAATCTTGAATTCATTACTCATCACTCATCTTCTTTTATCTCATTTGCTCATATCTCTTCCAATTTCATTCAAACTAAAATAGCTTTTGTTTCAAATCACAATAGGAGGCCGGTAACATCAGATCATTCTCGGGCTACACGACGGCGATGGAGTACTACGAGAGGTTGTTAGCGGAGGAGTGCGCCATGATCGAGCAGGGAGCGTTTGGTGCCTTGGTGCAGGCTTGGAGGGATATCGCGAAGAGGAAGCTGCGGGCTAATCTTAGCATGGTCCGCGCTTTCTTAGACCGATTCTGGGACACGACTTCCACTTTTCACATGCCTTTTGGTGAGGTGGGAGTCACGTTGGAGGACTACGACATGATTTCTGGCCTGCCGTATGGGACTGAGGTGGTGGAGTGGCCGGAGACTGCCATGAGGGTAGACTCGGCCGATGCTAGGAGGTTGATCGGCTGGAACTTGGCGCCGATGGCTGTTACGGTGCCTGGCTTGGTGCCTAGTTCTTATGTCTGAGACTACTTTGCGGGGAAGACCCCGGCGCTGGTGGTGATTGACGGGGGAGAGACGGCTCCTCCTCCCTGTACAGCTGAGCAGAGGGCCCGCTTGTGGCTTTGGTGGTTTCTGTCTTCGATCTACCTCGGAGACAAGGGAGAGAGGCTGTCGACAAAACTCCTTCCCTTCCTTTCTGACCTGAGCTGCCTAGGGCGTGGGACCGGTCATCGCTGGTTTTTGCGGTCCTCATCCGCTTCATGAGGGCCATGGTTCGTCCGGAGTTGATGGAGAAGGGGACTTCTCCTGGTGCTGTCGGCCCTGGACTACTGTTGGAGGTATGAACCTTCATTTAGACTGAGATCATTTTCTTTCCTTATCAAATTACGAAAGATCGTTATTGGCTATCTTGCTTTGCAGGCGTGGGCGTACTCTTACTTTCCGAGCCTCTCGCCCAAGAGGACGGAGCCGCTGGAGAAGGCATATCCCGTCGTGAGGGATTGGGTGATGTGTCGCACGAGGAGCAAGCGCTCCTCTCATGGTGTCTACCGGCGGGACGTGAACGCTCTTCAGCTGGACAGCGTGAGCATCTCACTTATATTTGTTTTGCTTCTTCATTACTTTTTAACCGATCATAAGAATGATTCCTTGCTTATCTTTTCCCAGTGAGTGCCCAGGCCTTGGACGGAGTACGCTGGTGCGCCTCCTTTTGTGGCTGAGGTCCTTCGTCCTAGGAGCTCGAGCCAGCTACTGCTGAGGACATCGATGGGTCCTCTGAGGTACTTGGGCGAGCGCTTGGCTCGTCAGTGCTCTCGAGATGTTTTGACGGTTCCCATCGATCCTCCTAGGACGATGTCCAGGGAGCCTTCTGAGACTGAGAGGGAGGCTGACTTGGCTGGCGTTGGTGGTGACGCCCTCCTGCTTCCTGGTGAGGACTACTCGGCGTTCCTCTACGGGAGGTTGGCGCACTGGCCGGTTGTGGTGAGCATCTTACTCTTCTTTATTTTTGCTGATTTTGAGAATACGATGAAAGATCATCGATTAATGAGAAACATTTGAATTTGCAGGAGGTCGAGGCGGCGGACATCGAGCCCCTAGAGTACCCCGAGACCCTTGAGTACACTGACGCGACCGGGAGGACGACGATCTCCGAGCTGCGTAACTTTGACGTGCCTGTGACGGATGCTGGCCTGGATGATTGGCAGCATCTGGTTCGGAGGGTGAGCCTCTAATTTGCACGATTTTTGTGTAAGAACACGTTTGATTGAACTTATCCCTTTATTAAGAACTTCTTTTTTTTGAAAATGCAGGTTGCGCCGTCTTGGTTTGTGGCGTTATGGAGGGTAGCCAACCGGTTGCGAGCTACTGCCGTCGAGGCACTTGTCGGCGGTCGAGGTCGTCAGGTATGAACCTTTCGTTTATGTCTTTTCTTCCTAATTTTGATTTTCCAACTTTTCTTGTAATTGCTTGAAATGATTGACATGAGTCAATTTTGTTGTATGCAGGGGGGAGTGAGCTGGAGCGAGAGTTGGCCCAGTCTCGGGAGGAGACGGCTCGCTTGTTGAGGGAGCTCGAGGTTCGTGACGCCGAGGTTGCTGCTCTCGAGGCGAGAGTTGCGGAGTTAGAGGGCGACCAGCAGTAGTTTTGTTTTGTTGTTGTTTGTATCTTGCACATTTGTACATTTTAGGACCTGCATTTTTGGACATTTTGGATCATGCTTGGGGCTCGAGCCCCCAGTTTGTTGTACATTTCCTTTTTTGACTGTATATGATGGCCTAAGTGCCTTTGCTGCTGGGTTGTGTTGCTTGTACCTGCAGGTTAGCTTTGAATAGATTTGATAGATAACGGTTTACACCGTCATTCTGCCGAAATTTACATAGAAATTAAATAGAACGTACATTTGCATATACATATGGCCTAAATTAGTGCAAAACGAATGACTCAAAGGTGCAAAAAAATGCAAAAGAAAGTGCTAAAAAAATGCAAGAAATTTACCGGAAATGACCGGATGGTAGGGAGGGTTCCCCCCCCCCCCCAAAAAAAAATGAAAAAATAGAGATCTATAAGTTAGAAATGTAATGTAGGACGGGAGTGAAATGTTTAAATAAAAGGAATAAATAAAAGAAATATATATAAGTTTTAAAATAAATTAAAATGAAAATGATTTCCTAAAATGAAAATATACAAGTGTGCTAAAATGACGAAAATGCTGATATTGCCTCGCAATGCGTGCCAGTGGAATTAGGAAACACGAACTATGGTAATTTTGACGTATTTACCAAAACAATAACCCGTAGGAATAGGAAATTATTTGCTAAGGTATTTAGGAAAGATCCAACGCGGAAAATCACAGAAACATTGCTGAGGAAGAGGCGTGTTCCCAAGTGTATCCGTTCTGGCGGATTTTTGGAAACAGATTTCAGTATAAATAGAGACGTCGATAGAGCTTTTATTCACACAATTCTTCCGTCTCTTCTTCGTCTTATTACATAAAATTCTCAATATAATCACTCATCATGAATACTTTGGAGATTCGTCTAAAAGAGTGGACCAACGAGTTTTCCAACATGGAGAAGCACGATATGGGTGCTTATAATCTTGGATCTTTGTTGAGTTTGAAGCTTATCAAGGTTGTCAAACCATTCCTAGATGCTTGTCTTGATTATTCGGATCCGAAGTATCATGTTTTTGCGTTCCCCGGAGGTGACATTTGCCCATTTCCTGAAGAAATTGTTGCGATCGGTGGGTGGGACCCAGAACAGTTGCCTGCTATTCCTTCTACTTCACAAGGGTATAAGAACAAATTTAGAGACTTGCTTGGGTTGACTAGAATTGAGGTGGACCGTTTAGTGACCTCAAAAGGAGTGCGAATGTTGGACTTTATTGACCGATTCATTAACAGGGCCGACCCCACCATTTCTTATGTTGCTAGGCGAATGGCATTTGGGTTTTGCTTGTTACATGTATATGTCCTTCAAGGGCATGTTGATGAAGATTTGAGAGGTGATCTTCGTCTCCTAGGCCTAGTTGAACAAATGGAACTGCGCAGGAGGCCAGCTTGTTTATGCTTAGGAGAGATCCTATTGGGTTTGGATAACAGGAAAGCCAATCGTGACCTACCTTATTTTGGAAGTCCCATTATTCTGCAGGTAAAAGAACACTTTTCTCTTCTTTTCATTTTTTCATTTTTATCGTTTTTTTATCGTTTTTTTTGTTTTTGTTCTAATACCCGCTTTTGGTAGGTCTGGCTTATGGAGCGTCTTCGATTGATCGAGCCCCCAGTTCATGCTCCTTCTTATCATGCTCGCTCGATTGCAATTAGGATCAGGCTTTACATGGTGGACTTCACTCAAGTCTGCAATTATTGGGAGAATAAATTGAAGAGTGATGACGGCCCCTTGATTAGGTGGATTGTACCATGGTGGCACCTCAAATCTGTCACTGGAGTATCTTCCTTGGATCCTACCCGATCTGTGCGCATTCCTGGCTTGGAATTCATGGTATGCATCTTCCCGGAGAGGCTGATGAGACAGGTTGGACTAAAGCAGACAATCCCGAAGCTTGACACTGTCCCGCAGACTGCCGTGGCGCTTACTACTGAGAGTCGAAAGGAGTGGGCCATTAAATGGGCTCAAAGAAATGTATGGTTCTTGAATTCTTTTGTTAGTGCCTTATGGGTGTCGGACTCCTACCTGCGATGGAGGAAAGCTACTACTCCGGAGGAGCGCGAGAGATTGAGGAAGCGCGAGCCTGTTGATTACAAGGTGCGCGAGGTGGAAAAGGAGAAAGAGAAGCATCTGACTGAGGGAGAGGAAGAAGCCGGGTTTCGAGTTGTTCATCCTTCGAAGAAACCGAAGACCTCTCCTGCCGTGGACAAAGTATGGACAAGAATGGGAAGGCTAGACCGCGAGAAAGACCGTTGTTGATTAGGTCCGAAGTGGCGCAAGAGCGTCCGGCTCGGGGTCGTGACAAGAAATATGACAAGAATGACAAGGGCAAAAGGAAGATGGAGGAATAGCCCAAGTCTTTATTATTATTTACTATTATTATTATTGTAATAAGAAGGTGGGGTTTTTAGAATCCTAGCCTATTTTTTCATTTTATTTGGCATTATTATTATGTAACGTATTATTATTATTAGAAATAAATGAAATAAAGGATGTTAATTGGTTATGAAACCGTTGTCATCTTCTATTTATCATTCTTGTCGAATTCTAAATGTAATTGCAAATGTCCTTCTATTTACATTTTGGAATTAATGGGTTGTATCCCGTGAATGATTGCCTACGTACGTATTCATTTAAAAATGAAATCAAATCCTTGCGCGTAGTTCGAGTAAATGTAAAAGAATAATTGTTCTAAGCAAGATCTTGTAATGAACTTAGAAAATAAGCATGAGCTTTTTACTTACTCTAAAGGTGCAAATTTAGTTTATTTGATGATATGAGGATGACAATTTGTCAAAATGCAAGAGGAGAGTGACATTGGCTTATTTCAGCTTGGCCAGGGGCCGTTTATTTAGTGCCACAAGAGCGACACGTGAGGTTACGCGAGGCACGTTTTTGTTCCTATTCTAGGCATAATACCGTTTTAGTTAGTCAAGGTTTGTTGGGTTGGAAAATTCATTCCCATCTAGGTCTGTGATTCTAACCGCACTACCTGGAAGTATGGACTTGACTAGAAATGGTCCGGCCCAATTAGGTTTGAATTTTCCCCGTGGATCGACAGGTAAAAGAGCTCTAACCGACTTGAGTACTAAGTCTCCTTCCTTGATGTTCCTTGGCTTGACCTTTTTGTTGAAGGCTCATTTGATACATACTTGATAGGTTTGGAGATTATTCAAGGCGCGTAGCCTACATTCATCCAGGAGGATGAGTTCTTCATATCTATCCCTCTTCCAATCGGCTTCCGGGATTTGACTTTCGAGTAAGATACGCAACGATGGTATTTCTAACTCGACTGGTTGTACAACTTCCATACCGTAGGTCAAATAGAAAGGGGTGGCCCCAGTAGGCATCCTAACAGATGTGCGATATCCCCACAAAACAAAGGGTATTTTGCTTGGCCAATCTCGATAGTTGTCGATCATTTTCTTGAGAATTGTGACAACGTTCTTGTTTGCCGCCTCTACCGCGCCATTAGTCGGTGCTCTATATGGCGAAGAGTGGTGATGCCAAATTTTGTACTTGGCTAGCAATTACTTAGTCTCGGCTTGGAAATGTGATCCATTATCGCTAATGATCTCATGTGGGCAACCGTATCGACAGATGATGTTGTTTTGTATGAACTTTGCCACATTTTTAGCCGTGAGACTAGTGTAGGAAGCCATTTCTATCCATTTGGTGAAATAGTCAATTGCCACGAGGATGAAACAGTGACCTCCTGTTCCGGCCGGAGTTATCTTCCCGATTATATCAATTCCCCAGGCAGAAAATGGCCAAGGAGATGTCATCGTATAGAGCAATGAAGGAGGGACATGCTGTACAGCTCCGAAGATTTGGCAGTTGTGGCAATGTCTTACATATTTGATGCAATCGGATTCCATTGTGGTCCAATAATACCCCAAACATGTGATTTTCTTTGCCATCATGGGCCCACTCATGTGAGGACCGCATTCTCCATCATGGACTTCTTCCATTACTTTCCGCGCCTGTGAATGATCAAGGCAATGTAGGATTACACCAAGAGGTGTTATTTTGTATAACTCTCCTTGCATGAGAACGTATTGGGAAGCTAGTAGGCGTATAGCACGTTGTCCCCTTTTGTCCATATTCGGTGGATAGGTACCGTTGAGCTTGAAATTTAGGATTGCTTGGAACCATGGTTCCTCTGTGATTTCCTCTTTATCGGTGATTTGGTGGACATAAGCTGGCTCTGATCGTCGTTCGATACATAAATGCATTTCCACCATGTCATCTGGCATATTAATCAAAGATGCGAGTTTTGCAAGAGCATCTGCAAATTGATTTTCTTCCCGAGGTAGGTGTAGATAGGTCACGTGATCAAAGAATTGGGCAACTTGGTCTATTCTGGCTTGATAAGGTGCTAAGCTTTCGCTTCGGATTTTCCAAGATCCCGTAACTTGATTGATTATCAAAGATGAATCCCCATGTACTCAGAGGTTTTTAATGCCTAAGCTCACTGCCGCTTGTAGTCCAATGAGACAAGCTTCGTATTCTGCAGCATTATTTGTCACCTCGAAGTCAAGTTTGACAGAGATTGGTGTATGCTCGCCTTTAGGAGAAATGAGCAACACTCCTATTCCAAATCCTCTTAAGTTTGATGCTCCATCAAAGTAAAGGTCCCAGGAGTCTACATCGGTTTGGAGTATATCCTCGTCTGGAAATGACCAAGTATCTATTGTTTGTGCGTCATTGATGGGATTTTCTGCAAAGAATTTGGCAACGGCGCGCCCTTTTATAACTTTTAGAGGCATGTACTTGAGATCGAACTCTGAGAGCATCAAATTCCATCTTGCTAATCATCCGTTGAGGACGGGTTTCTCGAAGAGGTATTTGACTGGATCCATTTTGGAGTATATTTTGACGGAGTAGCTAAGCATGTAATGGCGTAGCTTCTTCATTGCCCACACAAGAGCGAGGCATGTCTTTTCGAGTTGTGAGTATTTGCACTCATACTCCAAGAACTTCTTACTAAGGTAGTAGATAGCCCTTTCTTATTTTCCTACGGTTTGAGGTAGCATGGCGCCCATGGCTGTTTCAGTCACTGTGAGATACAAACCAAGAGGTTTATCTCGTTGAGGTGGCATGAGCACTGGTGGTTTAGCTAATATCTCCTTGATTCGGTCGAATGCCTTCTGACAGTCATCGTCCCACATGCTGTGATCTGTTTTCTTTAGCTTCTTGAAGATAGGTTCACAGATCATGGTGAGCTTCGATATGAATCGACTTATATATTGTACTTTTCCCAGGAATCCTCTGACTTCTTTCTCTGTTTGAGGTTGCGACATTTCGATCAAGGCTTTGATCTTGGAAGGGTCTATTTCTATACCTCGTTGGCTAACGACGTATCCCAGGAGTTTGCCAGATGTTACTCCGAATGTGCACTTCTGAGGATTGAGCCTCATGTTGTAATTTCGTAGCCTTAAGAATAATTTGCGAAGATTCGCAATATGCCCCTCTCTATCCTTGAACTTGACAATCATGTTGTCTACGTACACCTCAACTTCTTTGTGCATCATGTCATGTAGAAGTGTAGTTGCGGTACGTTGATATGTAGCCGCGACGTTGATTAACCCAAACGGCATGACCGTATAGCAATAGGTTCCCCATTGAGTGACAAAGGCGGTCTTGTGCATGTCTTCTATGGCCATCTTGATTTGGTTATAACCTGCGTACCCATCCATGAAGGATAGTAACGCGTGATCTGCGGTATTGTCCACCAATATGTCGATATGTGGTAGAGGAAAGTCATCCTTAGGACTTGCTTTGTTTAAGTCTCTAAAATCAACACAAACACGGATTCTCCCATCCTTTTTGGGTACAGGTACTATGTTGGCTACCCAGTCAGAGTACTCGGAAACTTTGATGAACCCGGCCTCGAATTGCTTATCGACTTCTTCCTTAATCTTGAGAGCCCATTCTGTTCTCATTCGACGAAGCTTCTGTTTCACGGGCTTGAAACCTGGCTTAATTGGGATTCTATGTTCGGCGATATCCCTGTCGATCCCTGGCATGTCTTGGTAGGACCAAGCGAAAACGTCTTTGAACTCGTGTAGGAGGTCTATGAAACTGGCCCTTTCGGTGGGGCTCAAGGTTGTCCCTATCCTAAGTTCTTGGGGTTCTAGTTCGGTTCCTACATTGATGGGTTCAGTGTTCTCTATTACTGGTCCCCCTTCCCCCTCTTGTAGTATTTCCTTGGCTATGTAGGGAGGTATCTCGATTGAGTCTGGGTCTGGGTCATCCTCAGTATCATCATAAACAGAATTGCATTCAAGATAACACAAAGAGTAAGCAGAACCTGATTTATTCATATTAAAGTTTGAGAAAAGTTGAAACAAAGAAGCCATCTGATCTGTGGTCAGCGGCGGTAAAGGGACAGTTGTTGGGACATTTCCCGAACTACTGTTACTATTTGAGGCTAAGCTAGGAGAAACAAAGGGAATGGGGGTGACGACAGGAGGAGACTCCTTAGTGACTTCTCTAGACTCCGACTCTGACTCCGACTCCGACTCTGACTCTGACTCGAATTCATCGTCTTCTGGTTCTCCTTTGAATATCTCTCCTTCTCCAGTGGTGAGCTTGAAAAGTCTTCCTTGACTGTTGGTCCACTTGATTGATTTTCTCCATCCTTTCTGCTGGTTTGTGTTTGTTTCTGTGATTAACGCGGTAGAGTTGAAGTGGTTGTCTTGAAGTATCATGGTAATGATCTCATCCTGCGCGGCTCTAACAAATCAATCTTCTCCAAACAGTAGACTAACAGCATGTTCGTCTAAGCAAGGTGCTTGACGGGCTTTGACGGTAGGAACCGTTTCTGGAGGAATGAAGTAGCAATCGTGAAAGATCTCGATTCCGGCTAGCTTCCTTTCGAGATAATGCCAAGGTTCGGGAAATCCGTGAAAGAGTTCTTGACTTCCTTCCTTAACAAATTATCCATTTAGGGTAGGGAGATAGGGTCGCATTTGGACTCCTACGTACTTACGGTTTTGAACTTGAGCGAGCATCTCGAGAACTTCCTCTTTAGTGGGTTTGTACCCTAGTCCAAGTGGTATTCTTTTTGAGTTACCTTCCTTGTAGGGTACGAAGGTGTTTCTTCGGGTAGGGTTCAAAGGCATTCCAGGGAAGTATCCCTGGGTTTTGAGTATGTGTTTGACCACCAAGTTGGAGTAGGGATCGTAGTATAAGGGTGCCAATTCACTTTCTATGACACATATGCTTTGAAAGCCCCCAAGTTCATATACTGGATCCGCAAGGACTTGATTATTCGACTTCTTTTCGATTATCGCCTTGATGGGTGACGAAGTGATCGTCATCACTTTGCCATTCAATGGGATCTTGATCTTTTGGTGAAGAGTGGATGTTACCGCTTTGGAAGCGTGAATCCAAGGTCTTCCTAGAAGTATGTTGAAGGAAGCTTCAATGTCCACTATTTGGAAGTTAACCTTTCGCTCAATTGGCCCTGTGGCTACGGTTAGGTTGATGAGTCCTACTACCTTTCGTCGTGTACCATCATATGCGCGAACACCTTGATTGGTGGGGGTCCAATCCGACTCTTTCATGCCTAGTTTGTATGCCGTTTTGAGGGGTATGACGTTGACCGCGGAGCTGTCATCTACCAAGGTCATTGGCACATTCTTCTTTAAGCAAATGACAGTGATGTAAAGAGCCAAGTTGTGACTAGCGCTAAAGGGTGGCAAATATTCATATGAGAAAGTAATAGGATTACTTAGCTTCGGTGATTCTTGGAAGACCAAGTTGACTACATCGTCGGGTGTGGAGTTATGTGCTACATTTAGTTTGGCCAAAGCTTGCAGTA
The DNA here is from genome assembly GCF_048544455.1 of Silene latifolia. NCBI lineage: Eukaryota > Viridiplantae > Streptophyta > Magnoliopsida > Caryophyllales > Caryophyllaceae > Silene > Silene latifolia. The sequence continues at coordinate 86,627,723 of NC_133526.1, forward strand.
AAGCTTGGTGATGTGGGAATGAGCTTGCTACTCGTTCCCAGACTGAAAGATCAACTTTTGTCTTCTGTAATTGCTTGAGCAAATGATCGGTGGAGTCATCTTCGTTATCATTTGGTGTGACAACGTTGGTTGGACCATTTTGAGTAGTACTTTGATATGGACGCCCCGAACGAGTTAGGTGGTCCACATCTTGGTCTTCACCATTTTGGAATATTTCCTTGACTAGGGAGTGTTCAATGAGATACTCGTCTTCATCATCATCGGCCCATACTCCATTGACTGTAGCTTGTTCCCTCATTCTCATGATTTCGTCCTCTAATTGTGTGATTTGGTTGATTAGTTCATCAACCACGGCGACTATTTCTTGCATAGTAGCATTTTGAGAGAAGATTAGTGGCGCATGTTCTTTAGGTGTTGCGTTAGGGTTATGTAAAGTTGTCACCACATTTTCCAATTCCGAAACTTGCATATCCACACTCTTTGCCCATGCGATGAAGTCGGCGATGGTAGGGGAAATGGTAGAGTAGAACCCTTCATTCTCGATTGCGTGGATTTCAACTTCAACTGGAGAATTGAGGTGTGAACAATCTAAGGTAGATTCTTCACTTGTGATCACTAGAATTCCAAGAGGATTCTGAGTGTTGTTGGGCTTACCTCCCAGCGGTATTGGTAGTCGACCATCCTCAATCATGTCTTGAAGCACATTTTTCAATTTGTAGCATTTTTCTGTGTCATGCCCCTTACCCCTATGATATTCGCAGTATGAGTTCTCGTCCCAGAACTTGGACTTCTTTTCAGGTTCGGGCGTAGGTCCTATGGGTTGGAGTTTGCCTTGTTTCATTAGCCTTTTTAGAGCATTGGAGTAAGTGTCCCCAAGATTTGTAAATTTCCTTGGTGGGGTACTCTTCTTGGATGGCCCGAGAAGGTTAACCTCATCGGTCTTGCTAGTGGAGCCGTAAGAACGACTTGTTGAGCCTTGATATCCTCGACCTACCGTTTTGGACAAGAGCCCTTTACGGATGTCATCTTCGATCCTTGTTCCTAGTACGGTTAAGTCCTTGAAAGTTTTAATATTTTGGTACCTCAAATGATTGGCATAGATGGGCTTTAAGTTGTCCACGAATTTCTCCACGAGGGTAGCCTCATCCGGGCGTTCAACTAGTTGGGTACTAGTCTTCCTCCACCTACTTAGGAAGTTGGTGAAACCTTCTTTGTCATTTTCGGTAAGAACCTCTAAAGTTCGCATGTTAACTTGGATTTCGGCATTATCCGCGTATTGCTTAGCAAACTCGACCGCGGCGTCTTCCCAAGTAGCGATCTTCTTGTGTTCTAGAGAGTAGAACCATTGCTTTGGGATGGTGTCAAGAGATGAAGGAAAGATCCTTAAGAACATCTCGGGTTTAATGCCTTTGATAGACATGTAGTCCTTGAAAGCACGGATGTGGTTCAAAGGGTTTTCATGCCCCTTGAATTTAGGGATATCCGTCATGTTGAAGTTGGTTGGCAACTTGGAACTCACGGCCTCATACTTGCGATTATTCTCCCTGTAAATGTCATCCCCTTTAAGATACATCAATTGCTCCTCTAAGTATTGGAGTCGTTTCTCAGCTGCAGGCATACCCATAGGAGGATTTTCGTCCCTTAAGTCATTCACGAAGTCATCAACGACTTCACTTTCCCGAGGAGGCAACCTTGCTTCTACGGTGTAGATCCGGCCCCGATGGTGTTAAGGCGATCATACACTTGGTCTTGGGTAACTTGGAGTTGAGCTAGGGCGGTTAGGATTCGATCATTACCATCTTGGAGTTGGTTGAAGTTCACGTCACTTGTTTCAGGCATCTTGGAAACTGGATAAGAGATCGACGACGAATCAAAACACGATCGACCATTCTAGCACACTTACTAAGAAAGAAATGTTTTGACTCGTGAAGTGGATGTGTGCCACTTGTGTCAGTGAGCTTTTGAAGAAATGACAAGATTTGAAAAATGTTGGGCCTAGTCAACTTTAGTGTAGTTGTAGGAGTGGACCCGAAGTGAGGTTTTGAAATGGGCTTGGGCCCGAAATTTGACTCGACAAATGGACAGAGTTTTGACTCGGTTTTGCGCTAATCATTGGCCTTTTTCGAAATTTATATTTTAAAAGGGATTTTGATTTTACAAAAATCGTCATGGTTTCGTTTAGAGACGGTGATCACGTAAGGTACAAATATTTATACAAGCATTATAACGGGATGCTGAGTGCATTTAAAAGGGTTTTGGTTTAAAGGGTGGGTTGCCATACCGAACAATCAAACCCGAAGTCTGTGGAGAGGCTCGTACCAAACAAGAGTATGGCCGATTCCTAGTCCATTTCCTAAATTAGTGAAGGTCCTTGATACAAACAAGAGTAAGCATCATGGTATGGATGACGTCAATCGCTATCCATCCTTAGGCCCAAATAATAATTAGGACCGTTTAGACGGGACGATTGGTCGGATGGGTTGGGTTGGGCCTAGGAAAGCCGAATGAAACGATCTAGGAAGACCGAGTTATGAAAACCGACAATTGTCTTGTACAAACTATTCCCTAACCTTGTTCAAGTTTCACCCTTTTGGCTACACGTAAGTGTATTATCCCCAGTGGAGTCGCCAAACTGTGGACAATGGGGGCCACGGGGGCACTTGGGAAACAAGCGTTTGCATTTGTGGAGTCGCCACCAATTTTATGAGAAATTGGAACCGTTCGAATACCTCGTGCCATGTCAAGACACAAAGTAGTGACATGAACACTAAGAACTCGTTACCCTTAGCATTCTATGTCTAGAATGACTCTCGTGGATGCCAATGAACACGGATGTTCACAGAGATCTGGAGTAAGGGATGAGGGTACGTATTAGGAAGCTCTTTTGATCGAACACCTAATCCCGCCCGCCTCGATAGCGGCCTCTACTAATGATTAGGGAAGTTATTCATACTCGATATATCGTCGATTATATGCATGCAATGCAACATCCAAGTTTTGATCCTAGCATGTGAAGATTAAACTAAGTCGGTGAACAATTAATTTAACAAACAATTAGGTCGAAGTAGAAATTAAGGTTCAATTACATGTGAAAATATACAAATGATGATAAATACAATGATAAATACAATAAAGGAAAATTAAAATAATAAAAATTACAATAATTACATCGGGTTTAGCGATTTATGTCGAAAATACTCCTAAAACGGATAATTTAAGAAAAAGAAAAAAGGAATGAATTAACGAACAAATCATTAGGCGATAATACGGGTAATAGTTAATTATACGTAAACTAATTAAACTAGGTCAAGGAAGAACGGAAGTTCAGAGACAGAAGTCAACCTGGAACAGGCGCAGCAGGACTGCGCCCTTTGGAAGAGGCGCAGCAGTTGCTGCGTCTGTTCCAAGGGTGAGCTCTGGCTGTGAAGCCGGAACTGCAAATCGTTAATGTTCGTTGGTGATTTTAAGGATTAATAATGATATTCGACTCGGATGAAAGTGATTTAATACATTAATTACATGTGAATGAGTTATAAAGGCAGTAAAACATGGATGAAACGAATGCAAACGAATTAATTACATGAATGAAAGATTGATTAGTGACATGGGTGAACTAAATAGGTTAAACATTACGAATTAATGACGAACTAATGACGAATATGACAGGTGGAAATATATCAAAGGTCGAATTCCAGAAACTCAATACGAATGAATCGAATCTCTACAACCCGGATTGATTTTAATGACGAAAACCAATAAATATTTGATTATAAGGGATTTAAGGTCGGATTTAATCACTAATTACATGCTAATGAATGATAAACAGCGTACATGTGGGATTATTATGCTATTATATCAAAGAATTGACGAACAAGACGAAAACAAAACAAAAGAAAACGAATTTACAGAGGACGAAGGAAGAAGAAAGGAAGCAGGAACTGCGGCAGCCTCACGAAGAGGCGCAGCAGGTACTGCGCTCCTTCAAAGAGGCACAACAGTTGCTGCGTCCTTTCTCGACGGTTATCTTCTGGTAATCTGTAAAAAAGGTTTTAAACATGGTTTTATAAATCGGTTTTAATAAGTATTTTCGACATAAATCTTACATTAATGATACAAAAAGTAAATAACAATAAATAAAGAAGGATTCACACCCTCGGACTTACATGTTTGACGAAACAAGATGAACTAAGTTTATGATTAGCGATGCTCGACTCGAATGTAACGAAAGTGCCCTCGTAGGAGGAAAAAGATTAAGATTAATTAAGTTGATTGATTGTGGAGTTGGTCAAATTGGTCGGTCATGCAAACGAGGCTGGTACTCAGAAGGATCCGAGCTTACGTGGTCGAAAGTTCAAGCACGTAGACGCCAAAAAGTAAGAATGTGGTCTAGAATGCAAAGGGAGAAGATAAGGGCGGACACTCGCGTGAGAAATATGAGGAGCGAAGGCTCCTATTTATACTAATCACGTGAAGGCATAGGGTTTTCGGAGAGACTTTGGAAGTGAATCTCGAAAAGATATGAAAAAGATACGAAAAATACGCAGAAAAGGACCTGGGAAGAGGCGCAGCAGTCACTGCGTCTCTTAGAAGAGGCGCAGCACCTGCTGCGTCTGTTCCCAGGCGGTTTCCTCCTGTGGAAGAAAGATTTCCGTGCTTAATTTATGGAATAACGGGATTATCTTATTTTCCTTAATATTTTGTATGAATATTACGGGAAATTGTTTACCAAAGATTAGAAGATTGTGAAATATTTATAAAATATGGAATAGAAACATCCGGAACATTCCAGAACATTTTGATTCGGGATTTAACGGTTATCAGAAAATGAAGACGGTTTTAGGCCCGGACTCCAAATGTACTCTAATTACTGTCAAAACGACCGTATTGGCGCGTAGATGACAACTAAGAGGTAGACATCAGTGTTTGAGCAATCACTTGACGATAAACTTACGAACTGTCACAAATCGTTCCGCGTACCAAACATGCGGCCCAATCATCACCGGGTGGTTTGTGGGAGGTGCAGAAATGAGGTATCTACATATATATAATCAAATATTGTGGTGAAGTGTGCTTTGTTTATTTGCCGGATATTTTGACATTTTTACTATATATTTATATTAGTCGATTTAATATTTCGTTTATCATGGACTTGACAAGTGTGGGGGTTGTTTTTGTTTTTAAAATTTGTATGATGTTTAACTCTAGTGATTCTCGGAGCAACTTGAGTGTGAAATATTTATGTTTGTGGAAAAAATATAATTTTTTTTTTTCGGGTGATGAGAAATATGTTATGGATTATTTATGTTTGTCTAACTAGATTATTTTCCTTAAAAAATTGATGACAATGTATATGTCTCTACGATTAGTATTGAGAATTCTTTTTTGAATTGTGAATAACCTTTTAACTGTCAATAATATCAAGTTAGATGATAAATACTTTTTATGTTGGGATTTATGAGCATATATTGTGAATCATTATGCTTATTTGCCATTTTAATTATATTGTCGTTGCATTTGTTATAATGTTACATGACTACATCACTATTCCTTTGGTGATTTGTAACTTATGAGAAAATTAAAGGTTGATTGTCACATTTATTCTATTAGGTTTATGATTTATTCAAGTTTGTTCATAAGTTGACGTTTATAACAAGTATGGAGTATGTTTTTGAGTTTGATTTATTTTCTTAATCTTTGGTTTCATGAGTGGTTATTTTCGTTATCAATATTATCAATGCATTTTGTAAATGCTTAAAGAGTAATGTTTGTATTAATATTAATCTTATCACTATGTTTATTTAGCTTTGATATGTGATTATTGAGAATATCTAGAGTTTTGGTTTGTTGTGTGAGTTTTGACAATATTAAATTGGTGACAAATATTCATGAGATTCTATCACATGTACTAGTTTTAATATGGTAAAAGTGTAGAATTTGGGACATATATTATTTATTGGATGTTTATAATATATCTCACTAATTGTGTTTTCCTTCTTTACTTGAAGGATATGTTAAAGCGAGATGGTTATTTATTTTTGAGACCAAAGGCAGCCATGGTTATATATTATATTTATCTTTATATGGCGGAGGACTCTTATCATGGCTATTTATTTTTATATGGCGGAGGTCTGGTATCATTGCTATTTATTTTTATAGAGATGTGCGCGGTATCATGGAAGTTTTCGTTGTGGATTATTATTACTATTATATTATGTTGGATACCACGAGCATGGAAGCGAAATGATCGAAAAGTTATCGAGATATATTATATATACTTATAATATCCGAGCCGCATATGCTCATATTCCGTTATTATTTGATCAAAGAATTTTAGCTAAAGCTAAAAAACAAAAGTTTGATTAGATCAATCGAAAGTGAGATATTTGATATTTGAGACGTGGTCCTTGAGACACGTGGTTTTCCATCATGATGATGTTCTTTATTTGAATATGATAAAAGTGATATCACGGATCCGTTTATGAAAAAGCCGGCCGACAAATACGTACTTGAATTATTATGAGAATCGAATCGTCGAGGGGAATGAGACTTATTGCCCATATGATAGCCATCGTAGCAGAAACTCGTCTTCATAGATTGGAGATCCCATGAAAGAAGTTCAACGGGTAATAACGAAGCTGTAGGTGGGATAATTAAGGAGAGCACCATTCGTTTGATGGATATATTATTTTGGTCCGCGTCTCATTCCTATGGCGAAGTGTGGTATACTGGTATTGTGTTTTATGAGGTGCTCTCATTGTTTTTGGTTGTGACGGTTTGAGGTTGAGCATTGACTCTTAATGAATCCGAAGGCATAATTTTTTGCGAGGTGGATGTCACACCTACCCTTGGAGGATTCATCTAGTGAGTGTTCGTAGTGTGGTCGCTACTATGGGACGTGGGCAACTCCCTAGATACACTCATGATACAAGATACCTGCGCATGACCATTAACGCGCACCACTGATAGAACCTGATCGATTGCCCGTGCCGTGTGTGTGGTGAGTCCAAACTTGATCTAAGGGACGTAGTTCAAAGTATTTATACCACTATGGTTCTTTCGAGTGCAAGCTCACTTACACTAAGTGTTGGTTCAAACCCGAAAGGTACCTATACCTATTACGCGGTATAATATGCTCACTGTTATTATTTTATAAAATGATATTTCTTCTTTTTGGATTTTAAATCTTGTTTATTTATTATTTTAAAATGTGTTAAATTCTTAAATCATGTGGGGGATTGTTGGAAAATATTGCGATTTAAGAATTATTTAATGTGTTTTAATATTTGAGAAAATATATTAAATATGGTTTATTAAGGTATTTTTCCTTCGTTATTCTTATGAGTTATGAAAAAGATTTATATGGTCAATGGTCTTTATTTTGGTGGATTTATGAATATTAAAAGCTATTGTTAATGTTGCATTTTAATTCTCAGAGATTATTCCTTCCTAAATCTAAATCTTGCAACGTACATGTGAATAAGTTGGTAATTGGTTAGCACTAATTATTCGGCTTTTTCAATGTGAGTTAATGGGGTGTATTTATGTTGGTGTTTACGTAAGCTTTGTGCAACGTTAGAGCATCATACATATTACCCATATATTTAAGCTTTGGTGCTTTGTTTTTGGTATGTGGAAAAATAACAAATGGTTTTATTAACTAGAGTTTGGTATTACACAGAACTATCTTATTATTTATATTATTTTACGAGAGAATTTTTCTTATAAATGATTTTATCTTAAAAATATTATTGAGCATCGGGTGATCGTCGGTTCGGGGGCTCCTCTTGCTGCTACCGAAGGAGTCCAACGGGTTGTCGTATCTTGGGAGAGGAACGCACTATTTGGTAACCAGTGCAGTGGAGGCGTTATCTCTCTTAGGAAAGCGCTTAGCGCGATTCGACCCAGGCTACATCTTTCTTCTCTACTCTATTTTACACTATTGTTCTTTTATTTATGTCATTTATATTATTATATTTATGTTATAATATTATTTACGGTAATATTTGCTCCACTTTTTCTAACAGTACTCGACCAAGTTGGTCGTCGAGTGCTTTTAGACATGCTACTGTTTTGGGAGCACTCGGCCGAGTTGTGAGGAACTCGGTATAGTAGGGCGCACTCGGCAGAGTACGTCAGGTACTCGACCGAGTACCCGGTCTGAAGGGTATTTTTCGCGGTTTTTATTAGAATGATTAAGGAGTGTATATTTATCATTTCCGTCGTCATTAACTGTAACACCCCATACTCCAAGTGCCTTACCAGGACCACCCAGGTATAAGGATGCTACCATCTCGGTTACCCGAGGCAATGGTAATCAAATAGACAATAACGAAACAACATTTAAATAGAAATACTTTAGCGAAAGGTTACAATCCAAAACCAAAACCAAAACACGAATACATGTTCTCAAACCAACTGTCTAATCAGCTAACTGAAATGTTTATTAAGCTACTAAGCTACAGCGGAAGACTTCTATCATCAGACGGTGGCACATCCCAGCTATCCCTGTAACTCGACTCATACCTGCTCAATAACTGCTCACCATCCCCGAATGGATCACCACAGTTTTTAAAACATTAAACGGGTCGAAGACTAATCACACAATTTATATAAACCAATAATACAAAGAAAACAAACACTCAATCATCACGAGATATTCTCCAAACTCCAAACCCAACTCCACAATCCCGACTACACACTAAAGTGTGTAGCCCCGCCAGTGCCCATCGCAACAGGTCACTCCTCGCCGCCAGTGGGGGACCGCAGCCGTTCCCACCTAAGCCCCGCTCATCTCCATCGAGCGATAAACCCAAATCCATTAATGTGCACATCCCTTCTGTGGCGGGTTGCACAGAAGGCGAATCATGGGCGTGAAGCCACTCTCGCAAGTGACTCCACTCAGCCAGGGACGCACCCCGAAGAACACAGACAGATACAATCAATCACAACTACTATCAGCAACCAAGTCCAGCAGGAAAAGCATTGAGTTCTCAGAGCTGATATCAAAACGCTTCCTCTACGAATCCTCCTCCTAACATACAAACATATAATCACTACCAATCATAAAATACAACAAAACCCCCAATTCCCAACATTAGGGTTTAACCAACTTTAATAAAATACTATAAAAACGGTACATAGATTTTACCCTCGACGCAAGGATCACAGCGGTATAAAGAAAGGTAAAATCCGACCTTCCAAGCTCCGGGATTTGCCAACAATGCGATTGATGCGAAGAACGTAGTTTGATTTCTCTCTTTGAAAGTAATTAAGTTTTAAAAGTGTAAAGAAAAGTGACGGAAGTTATTATATACTTAAAGGCATTATTAACAAAACCCGACAAATCAACCCCCGTAAACCGGCTACTCGATCGAGTAGCTGAGGTACTCGATCGAGTGCCCCCCTTAATCGATCGAGTATCTATGTTACTCGATCGAGTACCCAACAGGTCATAAACTATTTTAAACTGCAACTCACCCTTACTCGACAGAGTAAAGCCTACTCGATAGAGTATCCAGAGACTCATAAATCCGTAGTATTACATTAATATTTCATAATCACTTTTATAACCTAATTCACTCCTTAATCACCCTAATTAATTACTAGGCAAGGATCTATTATTTTGGTGTTCGGATTTCGTAGTTCGCGTGCCTACCAGTTTGTAAGTCCTAGATTTCTACCCTTTTTACGTTAAGTCAATTGGCTATAAACCCTAATTGGGTTGGTTCTTGAGAATGATTAGTTAATGATGAATTATAGTTAGTAATTACTTGATCTTATTAGGTGGATATTTCGTAGAGGAACAGCTCTAGCCTTGTTGTTGTGATTGATTGTGGATTTGTGAATAAGGTAGGGTTTTCCTACTTAGTCTGTGTATGGTTGATTTCATGTATTGTGTTATTGTGTGATTCTTTGTTGTGATAGTATTGTGGATATTGGTTGTTACTGGTATCATTGCACTACAAGAAAAAGTCTTGTTTCCGACGGAATTGGTCCTACGGAATAGAAAAGGCGTCGAAATTTTGTATTTCCGATAGATTATACCGACATAATACATTGTTGTCGGGTGAGCATTGAAAATTCCGACGGAATTTAATAGGTGCCAACAGAATATTGTCGGAACAGATGGAGGGAAATTAGATCCTTTTCGCGCTAAAGAAATTTTGACGGAACTCAATGCTTTTCCTGCGGACTTTCTTATCAGAACTCATTCGACAAAACTAGCCTACTAATCCCTTAAAATCTCTAACCCTTCTTTCGAATCACAATTCAAAAGTCTCCACCCCATATTCTCCAATTCCTTGACAAAACCCTAAGAGGCTCATATCCCAATTATTCGGCCACCGGCGGCACCGGAGCTGCAGTTTTCCGTCGTCGTTTTCCGCTATCGTCCCTTGGCCGTGCCTACAACCCTCCTCTCCTTTCTTCTCCGCTTCCTCCTTTCCCTCTGTCGTCATGCCTAAAACACTCATCTCGTCCACCTGCGTTTCCATGACTCTACCGTCCTTCAACCTACGCCGGCCAAGCTTCTCGGGAATACAAATGACGGGTAAAATATTTTCCCATTTTTTTTTTCTTTTAAACAGGTTGTTCGCAATTGTTTATCCATCACTTTAAAAGACGTACTTTTGTGAACCAATGACCTAAATAAGAAGCTTGATATATCCTTTAATTAAATACCTAATACAAGGATGTGTAGAGATTAGAGACATAAGTGGGAAATTGAATTGAGTGAACTTTATAAGTATAAAACTGAATTGAGTGGACTTTATATGTTATATGGATTATGGAGGAAGTTTTTTTACTTGTACCTACTCCATTCTTCCTTATTTGTACTCACTTCTCTCTTTTCATACTTAGATTGATTGTAAGGAAGTGTTGAGACTGGACACGTAGGCAATCAACATAACCTATAAATTTAGCGAACTCTGGATAGTAGGGCTTGATTAAAATATTCTACTTGTTTTTATCTGTAAAGCATATATTTGCCTAACTCTTTGGTTTATCCTTGAGCAGAACCAAAGAATTTGAAAGAGTACTTTGACTATACTTGTGAGAGGTAAACGTTTTTTTTACTAATTTCTCATATATATCGTAAGAGGTAGAGTAGAGTATTATCTATCTACACCTTGTTTACCTTTTCAGTTCTAAGAATTGAGAAGAGTTATGTCTTGGTTTTAATCTGTACCCTTCCCCGACCTCTTTTTTTTTTTTTTTTTTTTTTTAAATTAATACTATTTTTACTGTTATTGTGTTTGTAATTTTTTTCTTCAGGAGAATTTTAAGGCACAACTAAAGGGGAAGAGGATAGATTTCATTGAAGGCCATCATTTGATTGAAGTTGTAAGTGCCTTCCACATAAGGCGATAGAACAGACGACATACGAGACTGCATGAGGCATACTTATTCATCATCTTCCTACTTCTCATGGTGGTACTTGGGTGAGTAGAGTGTAACTAGTGCAAGCGGAGAACGTAAGTTCAAAGAATAAAACCAAAAGCCCAAAGAATTAGCTAAGACAAGTTTCAAGTGACTAAATAAAGAATCATGAAAATGCACGAAAAATTGCATAAACTCTCACACGTGCTCCAATTTGCGTCATTCTGCCAAGACCATCATGAAGATGGAAGCAGTGGTGCATGAGCACCATTTTATGTAGGTTAGATTGTTTAAAAGTTGTTATCAAATACATTTGGAAGGGGCAAAACATGTTTTTACCTTGGAATTTTATGTTAGTAATACATATTTGAGATTATTGTTTTTATGAAAAACTGCCTCTTTTTCTTATATTGCAAGTTGATGTGTGGAATTGTGGTTTTCCACTCTGCTGTTGTGTATGATGCATCTTCGTTGATTGTGTTTGTATTGGTATATGGGTTATTGAGGATGCTAGAAAATGGGCAAAATGTGCCTTATTTCATTTATATCCCTACAAAATTCCGTTGGAGGGGAAAAAATTTCATAAATTAGCTTCCCTGGGAAAAAATTCCGACGCTGAATACTTTGTAGGAGCGCCTGGAGCTTCCTACAAAAATCTGTAGGAATGACATTTTTGTCAAAGAGAAGAAGGAAAAGTTAAACGACAAAATTTCCAACCGATGCTCCGTAGGAAACAAAATTCCGACCAAAATTTTTGTAGGAAATTCATTCTTTCTTACGAAAAATTCCGACGCCCAAGTACCGACAGATTTTCCGTAGGAAAATCACTATTCTTACGAAATATTATATTTACTATTACCGGCGGAAAACATCCGTAGGAATCAACACTGTTTCTTGTAGTGGTTGGTATTGATTGTGAAGTCATTGTCGGGAGATGGTCTTCACCCCCATGTTCGCCCCTTGTGACTCCCTTCACAAGGGGAATGTGCACATTAATGATCTGGGATTGCTCATTGCGATGAGCGGGGCTTAAGTGGCAAGGCTGCGGTCTCCCACTGGTGGTGTGGGTACCTGTTGCGTCGGGTTACCTGGTAGATCCGGGCTACGGCTCAGATGATGATGTTACTTGGAGGTTGGAGTTTGTTTTGTTGTAGGATTGAGATTGGATGGCTATTGTTGTTGTTATAACATGTTTTATTGTGCAGTTGACTAACTCATTTTCTGTTGTTGCAAAATCTGCGGTGATCCATTGAGGAATAGTGAACATATATCTAGCAGGTTATGATTGGTTGAGCTCTCTTGCGGGACAGATGGGATGTCGCTGAGTCTCGCTTTGGTTATAGCTTCTGATGATCACTAGTAGACTTTATTTTTATGACAATTGGTTGTATTTACTTTTCATTTGAAGTTTTGAAATTTGAAACTTAAATTATTACACTTTTTATATTATCGTTTCATTATGGTATCTGTAATACTTACTACCTCGGATAACTAAGATGGTAGCACTCTCGTTTGCTAAGGTAGGCCTTGGTAAGGCAGCTTTGTAGATTGGGGGTGTTACAAAGTGGTATCAGAGCGACGATTTTGGAACCTAAAACCAATGAACATAGGGTGTCTAAATAAAATGAACCAGGGCAGGAGTTATTTGGAGCTACCGCAAAGGTTTGTGAAACGTCCGAAGACTGCAAGTTTAGCCCTTACAACTTCTAGCCGATCACTACGGGGTGTGTCGAGGGATCGTTATATGTGTTTGTGTGTGTTTCTTTGTAAGTATGTTGGATGGAAGGAGTTGTGATGTGAATTGGATGGATATGGAGTAATAGACATGTTTAATGTATTATAGAATGGTGTGAGGCATGATTTAGTGTTTATTACTTGGCATTTTGTTACTAAGTAACATGTAAAATAGGAAGTGTGGTTTATATGTTTTTAAATGGTAAAGAGGGTATCGTTTTTGCATGAATCGGCCGAGTGTAGCAGGGTATTCGACCGAGTAGGGGGTACTCGACCGAGTAGGGGGTACTCGAGTGAGTATCCTGGCCTTCGACCGAGTAGGAGAGAACGTGATTTTGGCAGTAGCTACTGGAATATGACCACCCGGCCGAGTAGAGGCAGTACTCGACCGAGTGGAGCGTACTCGACCAAGTGGAGCGTACTCGACCGAGTACCTATGGTACTCAACCAAGTATGCTTTATATGCATTTTAGATCAGCTCTTGGAGTCTAAGCACTTGGCCGAGTAGTGAGTATACTCAAACGAGTGGCTCCTACTCGACCGAGTACCTCCGTGTACTCGACCGAGTACCTCTTTGGCGGATGTGAAATTTTGTTTTTAGCCGTAGGTTATGTGATTACGTTTGTCTTGTTTATTGAAGCTCAAAATGCCGCCAAAGAGATCTGCTGCTTATATCCAGGCTTCTGAGATGAGCCTAGATGAAATTGCTACGATGGTCGAGTAGGAAGAGGCGCTCGCTAAGGCCCTAAAGAATGTAGGGGAAGAGATGGAAACAGTTGTTGATGCGTCCTGTTTGAGCACCACTATTTCCCGCTTTAACCCTACCACCTATGAGGGCACCGCCGAGCCCAAAATGCTCGACAACTGGCACCCGGAAATGGAGAGTGTGTTGGAAGTTGTTTATTGTCCGGAGGATATAAAAGTGGAACACGCTGCGTTCTATCTGAGAGATGAGGCTAGGGTATGGTAGCACCATGAGAGGGAGGCTGCACGAGCATACTATAGGAACTTGGGTAAACCTGCAATTCCTTGGGCAGAGTTTAAGAAGGCGGTGAGGAACCACTTTATTCTAGAACATATTCGTAGCAAGTTGAGGGCCGAGTTTGACACTTTTGCTATGACTGATAGTATAACCGTGGCTGAATACTATTAGAAGTTCAATGAACTGTCGACGAAGGACATGTAGTTGAGCCAACTGAGTCTGGCTCTCCGTTTTGAGAGGAGAATATCGCTGAAGATTATGGAAAAGTTACCAGATGGGGTGATTTTGGATCTAAAGAAAGCCTATGAGAGAGCAGGGCATGTGAAGAGGTTAGTTGATATGGCCAAGGAGGCCAAAGGAAAGGGAAGTGATAAGAGAAAAGCTGAGAATAAGAGTGGCAATCAATCAAGCTACAAGCGTGGTAACCACAATCAGGCTAAAACTTATTCTGGAGGATCTAGCTTTAGTGGGGGATCTCATATGTGGGGAAGAGGCGGTCGGAGTACGAGCGACAACTCTACCTTGCAATGCTTTAACTGTGGCGGGGTAGGCCATAAACGGTTTGAGTGTAATAATGCTAGAGGAGGAGGTGAAGGCTTTACATGATCTTATCAGGAAAAATATTCGTAAACTCCGAGCCATAGTTTGGCGAGTAACATGCCATCTGGGTCATGGAACAACCAGGGAGGTCAGAGCAACAACAATGGCGGCTATAACCGCAACAATGGTGGATCTTATTGGCGCCCGAACAATAGTGTGACTCAGAATTCGGCGGATAAACCTACTATATCGGCGACTACTGTCTAGGGGGGGGGGGGGGTGTCAGAAGAACAACGACAAACTCTTTATGATGGGCATGCAAACAGGTGGCTGAGGATGATGCGCAACTCATCACTGGTACTTTTATTGTTAATCATAAATCGACTTTTGTTCTATTTGATTCAGGGGCAACCCATTCACTTGTGTCTAAAGGTCATGCTGCATAAATTTGGGGGGGGGGGGGGGGGGGGGGGAGTTGGTAAAGGATAATGTGTTTATAACATCGGGGGAGTCAGTGTCATGTCATAAGTTGTATAAAAAGGTGTCTATGGTGGTTGGGCAAGTGGATTTACCAGTTAATTTACTTGTGTTTCCTATGGATGGGTTTGAGGTCATAGTCTGGATGGATTGGTTGGGTATGGGGGTGTTACACAAACCCTTGACTAGGTCTTAGTCCATGGATCAAAGGATACTAGTATGACACATCCTAGGGTGCCTTGAGAGTATTCTAGCAAACAAAGTCTCAAAGAGAAAAATTATCTACAAGGACCTTACATACTCTTGTCAAGCTTCCCAAATAGGCATTTTCACAAAAAATTTCTAAAATGCAACTGCATGCCATGATGCAACTATTATATATACAACTCTAATGCAAATGCTACTATCAACTAATATGCCATTCAAACTAAATGCAAACTCTTAGCAACACATTGGTTTATACTGCATCAATCAAAATATAGCCACATTGTCATTAACATATAGATGGAGAAAGGAGATTTGGAAAGATCATACCATGCGGTCTTCTATTTCCCTCATGCTTTTAATGTGGCGTAGTCGACCCAATGTGATAAGAGTGACAAACAAACAAACAAATATATACAATATATACATTTTCTACACTACAAGGGAAAGGAACATGTTTTTGGATTTTTAAATTTTTTTTATCATTTTTTTTTGAAATAAGTTAGAGGTTAGATGTTAGAATATTAGAATTCCCCATCCCCACACTAGTATGGACATTGTCCTCAATGGATAATACGATAGGGATTATGCAAATGCATGAAATTATATTATAAATAATGCAAGCTAAACTAGTCTAAGTGATGCATGCTTTGTATTATTCGGAGAGCTAATTTAGATTAACTCGGGATGCTTGTGACTAAACTTCCCCAAACCGGTTAAATTTATGGGGGAAGTTTGGCCACAAGGCCATGCATGCAATGCTATGCAAATTATCGTTTTGGATTTTTCTAGTGGGAACAAAAATTGTCATCACCTTGATGTGGCTAAGGTGGAAAAAGTCCTTTGGTGTTTCTAGGACACTTCACTAGGCAAAAAGCCAAAACAACAATAACTATTCAAACCAAATTATAATACAAATCATTTTGACAAAGAGATGAGAGAGGAAGAAAAGCTCACATAAGCCATGGTGGGTGCCTCTTGCCTGCTCCATCAAGCCAAAGAACTCTTCACTTATCATCATCATCTCCTTCAAGCTCATCGCTCCAATTCACTCTAGACTCATCACTTTCATAGAAGTCCATGAACTCATCCCCATCGCTATTCACCTCCACGGTGTCATTTTCACTCTCCCTTCCATCACCATTGTCACCTGCTCCGCCATTCCCATGTGCTGAATTTGGAAAGAGTATGTCAACTTCAGCCCAAGAGGGAAGCATCCCTTCTTCATTAATGCGCCCTTGGCGAGCCATTGGATGGAAACTAGGATATAGTGCGTAGTAAGCATCCACCCTATCATCATATTGTTGTTAATGTAAAGCTTGGAGTAGACCCGTGGCAAAGTCATCCTTTGGGAGAATTAACGGGTTAGGGTGGTTGTAGTATTGGTAAGGGAAGGGGTATGGAGGAATAGGGATCTTTTCCCCTTCATTCTTATGCTCATGCTCTTGTTGTTGTTGAGTAGGGGGTGGGGCTTGGTTCTTTTGTTTTATGTTTTCGGGCACTACGTAGGAAAGTAGTCAGGAATGGGGCTCTCTTCTCGGTGAAACCCTTGTTAAACCTTCCATTGGAAGGGTTAGTGGGGCGCTTCCCTTTATCAACTATTTGATTTTCCTTTCATATACCTCATAGGCTATCCAATGGTGTGTTTGGAAAAGAAGCCTTTCATTAAGCCTAGTCACTTTGCAATTCTTGTTATTAAGCCTCCATTCACAATATGCTTTATCTCATTATCACATCCGTTTCAAAAACGTGCCCATCTTTCAAGTAGTATCAAAGGAGCATTGAAATGGTACTCACTTCTACCTTGCATTTGCAAGTATGATTCCATGAAAGTAAGATGAAGCTCATTAACAATGGTCGGGTCACGTCGAGAAAGTAGGGTGCTCGTGATAAAATGGTAAGTGAATCGAATAATGGGGGTTTGGATGTAGGAGCCTAAACAATATTTAATCTTTGTCATATCACGGCCCTTTAGGGATCTCCAAAGCGGTTTCACACTATAGTTTCTAGGCTTGGATGTCCGAGTGGTTGACATATCTAGGCCCAAACTATCCGCAAACGGAACTAATGTCATCATTCTTGTGACATTTTCCAATCGGAATTCTATGCATATGGTGTTGTTAAGGGTGAAGATCTTTAAGTGGCTTAGGAATTAAAGCACAAGTGATTTATTTGTAGTATCATGCATATGAAACATGGTATAGACTCCAAAAAAGTAGAACAATGCTTCTGTTTGATGATAGATCCCTAGCTTTCTCAATGTATCATGACAAACAAATTTAGTTGGAAGGATGTTCTTACCCAATATCCGGTGGAAGACAACTCTTTGTGCATCATTAACAAACTCGATGTGGGGAAACCGATCAAGTCTTGAAAGATCAATAATTTCTTCATTTTCTCTCCTTCTTGTTTTGAGATGTAATGTTGAAGAACTTTCAATTATCCTTGTTCTTCTTTGTTCTTTTGTCATGAACCTTCTTGGTGTTTTTATTTTGATTTGGGTTAAGGTATTTGTTTGTGATTGTATGAGAGTGAAATCAAACCTTATAAACTAGATCTCTTTGCTTGTGGAAAACCCTATATTTGGGTGAGCTAAAGTTTAGAGAGGTTGATTTGTTTGTTTGGAGATAAGGTTGGGTGGGTTTGAGTGCCTCTGAGGGAGATTTAGGTTTACTAGAGAAGAGAGAAGTTGATGTGTTTTAATATGTGTGGTGGAAATGAGGAAAATAAATAAAATTTGTAGCCAATAGAAGAGTAGCATTGGAGGGAGACGTGCGGTTCGTTGATGGAGCCGGGCGTTTCTTGCTTCAGGAAAATTTTGTATATGCAGAGGGGGACGCGCGTCCTGAAGTCGGTCCGCCCGTCTCGAGCACTGGGTCGCCCGTCTTGGGTCATGGGATGCCCAAATTTTGTAACAGGATAAAACAATTTCTTGACAAGCAGATAGGGACGTGCGTCCCTAAGGTTGGTACGCCCGTCCTGAGTTTTTGGGACGCCCGTCCCGATACTAGGACGCCCGATTTTCGCTTCAGTATAAAAACTTTCAATCTCTCTTAGCTCAAGCTCCCATGAGTCAAGGCCAACTCGTGGGGATCCTCCTTTTAGCTCTTCTATAGCTTCTTCTTCCTTCATTGAGTGGCTTAGAATCTCTCTTAGCCTAGGCAAAAGCTTCCCCACACTTGAGTTTCAAATCCTTCACACATAACACTTGATTAGTGATGTAACACCCCCATATACCAAGGTGCCTTACCAAGACTACCTAATGCATGGAAGTGCTACCATCTTTGTTACCCGAGGCATAGTAATAAAAACTGACCATCAAGAAACATAGTTTAAGCATAAATTTTAAAGTGATTACATCAAAACCAACAGTAAAGTATAACTGTTCTAAAACCAGACTACAACTAAAGTAACAAAAAGGTATTATGATAACACAGCAGAAGACTACTATCAGACTCGTGGCGACTCCATCCCCATATAATCCCGCGCACATCCATAGTATACCTATTAAACAACTGCTCACCACCCCCGAATAGATCACCATAGTTTTTAAAACATTTAAACGAGGTCAGTTACTGATTACACAAAACAAGATATACAAGATAACAATACATAGCTCACCCAACTCCGTCACATCTCCACACACCTGACTACACACTAAAGTGTGTGGCCCTGCCAAAATACCCATCGAAACAGATATTCCACGTCGCGAGTGGGGTACCGTAGCCGTACCCACCAAATCCCCGCTCATCTATTCCGAGCGAAAACCCATGTTCCTTAATGTGCACATCTCCTCTTGTGGTAGTTTCCACAGAGGGCGAATCAAGGGCGTGAAGCCACTCCCGTAAGTGACTCCACTCAGCCGAGGATACGCCTCACGAACCATAGACAAACACATCCAACCAATTATACAACAACAAACCAATTACAATACAACATGATAAAGATTAACAACATCACAACCATCACCAATCAACTGAGTAATCAATAACCGAGTAGGGAAACCCTACCTGGAAAAGCAATCACCAAGATCTTCACAATCAGCTAATCACAACCGTTCTTCTACGAAATCACCTCCTATAATCACATAATCATACAATCACAATCTAACATCAAAAATACTCCCAAAATCCCCAAAATACCCAATTAGGGCTTCAACTAATATCAATGAAACGACATAAAAAATGTACAAGAATCTTACCCACAATATGACGGTCTCAACGGTATAAAGAACTCTGAATTCCAATGACTCTAGCCCCTTGGATTTGATAGCAATGCGAAAAGAGAATGCAACGATGTTTGTTTTCTTGTAAAAATGTTTAGAACTTGGTAAAAATTAAAAAGAAACTGACGGAGAAGCTTATATAACCTTTTCACGCGTTGTTATCAAACCCGGCAAATAACCCGTAAAAACTTACTTACTCGATCGAGTAAGTAACTTACTCGATCGAGTGCCTCCTACTCGATCGAGTAACCCACCTACTCGATCGAGTACCCATCAGCAGTACACTGTTTCGTATGCAACACTCACTTACTCGACAGAGTAAACCCTACTCGATAGAGTACCCAACAGACATAAAACCATAGTATTACAGTCTTCCCTCGTTAAAAACGAACTTCGTCCCCGAAGTTCAAACCCAACCTACAAAACATGAACTCATAACACTCACTCCACCAACTATGCCTACCTCCACAACACGGCTCATGATACCGTATCAACCATATCATAGCCTCTCGACATTAATTCTATATACCGAATACCATCCACAAACGCCGCTAGCTCCGTCTTACTCACATATTATCCACTAGAAAATCCAATATCAAGACAATCCACCAAGAAAGATCAACCACCGAACGGAATTTTACAAGTGACCCTCCCTCACTTGCTCTCATGTCAAAAATTGTACTTAAAACAAGGAATTAAAATACAATGCAATGAAGTTAAGTGCAAGTAAGTAAGTTATTATATTTACAAGTGGTGGTTTAGGGAGGACTCCACCAAACTCTCCTCCATTTTAATGCTTGATCATGGTGGGAGAGGCTCAAGGCGGATGGCCCAACTTCTCCTACAAAAGCTCCTTCATAATAAGGCTTGATACGTTGACCATTGACTTTGAACCGATTCCCATATTCCGACATTAACTCAAAGTCTCCATACTTTCCAATATTTGTGATTACAAAGGGACCCGTCCATCGTGAATTCAACTTTCCGGAGAAGAGCTGATATCGACAGTTGAATATAAGGACTTTGTCTTCCTTGTGCAAGGCCTTTTGCTTGATTCTCTTGTCATGAAGCAATATGGTGCGTTCTTTGTAGATATTTGCATTCTCATATGAGTGCAGCCGAAACTCCTCCAATTCTTCAATTTGCAAGATCCAATTCTCTTAGCTTAGCTTGAGATCACGATTAAGAGCTTTGATTTCCCAAAAGGCTTTGTATTTCAATTCAAGTGGCAAGTGACAAGCCTTTACATAGACTAGCTTGTAAGGTGAAGCTCCTATGGGAGTCTTATAAGCCGTCTTATAAGCCCAAAGAGTGTTATCAAGTTTCATGCTCCAATCCTTACGGGTCTTGTTAACAACCTTCTCAGGAATTTGCTTGATCTCTCTATTGGAAACTTCGACTTGACCACTTGTTTGAGGATGATATCCTAAGCCGGTTCCATGTTGAGCACCATACTTTATCAAGAGAGATGCAAGTTTCTTCTCATGGAAATGTGTTCCACCATCACTAATAATTGCTCTAGGAACTCCAAACTTTGGGAAGATCACTTTTCTTAGGAGCTTGGTCACCGTCTTTGCATCGTCGGTTGGAGTAGAAATTGCTTCTACCCACCATGACACGTAAGCAAAGAGTAAAGAAATTGTAACAAACTTATGATGAACAAATGGAAAGGAAAGAATAATAGAAGAGAAGTCAATTCTTCAATAAACTCAAATAATCTTCCAATTACCCAACTAGATCTAAGAATTCTTCAACAATAATTAAGGAAGGATTAATATATAATCAAGCTAATTGATTTCTAATCTACTCTAATGACTTGATGATAATCTCCTATTACAAGGGAGTATTTATACTAAGTACAAGTATTAGGTTAACTAAGGGCTTAAATGACGATTAAGTCCCTAAAATGAAGATAAACGCCTTACAAGTCCTTCATAGAGACGCACAGATTGTATTTGTTGGACTCTCATGCTACATAGAAAAATGCCCGTCCTGCTTAATGGACGCTCGGGCTGTGCCTTGGGATGCCCGTCCTCTGCCCTGGAATGCTCAGGCCATGCTTGGGACGCCCATCTCTCCTTGCAGATTTTGTTCTTCTTCATTTGGCTGCTTGATGATCCGTGGGGATCATTGAGGAGCCTTGGGGGTTCTTCATCATTGCCTATTTATTTGTTCTATCTACTTAGGCCTTTAGTATCACTCTCCTCTTTGTTAGTTAGCCGTTAGATGCGATCAATTTAGCTCCTTTTTTTGCTCCATACACGCAAGGCTAGCGCTCCTTCCCTACCAAGAGCACAAAACCTCATAGAATATGCAAAGTAGGAAGCTTAAGATAGAAACGACCCTAATACATGAAAGAAAGCATAGGAATGAGGTTAGTTCGGGGACTAAATGTGTGCAAATACGAGTCACATCAATCTTACCGTTTGGGAAGTGAGAGACAAACTTCGGAGATGAATTACTTTTAAGGGGGGAGACTGTAATACCCGCCCTGTTTAAGGACCCGTTGACTGACCGTTTGACCAAAGGAGACCCGTAGCAAGGGATATGGAGAGGTTAGGAGCCCAACGTTATTGGTTGCTCGACCTAGTTAAGGTTACTCGGCCGAGTAGTGTGAATACTCGACCGAGTAGGGCTTACTCTGTTGAGTATGTCTATACTCGACCGAGTATCACGTATGTTAACGTGTTATTATAAAACGCGAGATCGTAAACCTCATTTCATTTTTGACGGTTCTTTTCTTTTTCTAACCCTAATATCTATCTCTCCCATTTATCTCCCATCACCCTACACTCTTACATGGCCTTAACACTAACAGAAGAAGGGAGATGGTTCATACTTGAAGTCATCGAGTCGGGTTGTCGCCGTTGCCGGCATCGGTCCACGTCTCAAGGTGAGTTTGCGTTTCGTCGTCAACTTTAGGAAGGTCTTGAATAGTCTAGTAATAGGATGTTATTTCTACTTGTAGGATTTATCTCGGAGTATTTTTTGGCTTGTTTGTTGGATGCACTTTCATGGAATAGCGAAAAGGTAGGGTTTCCCTACTCAGTTGATTGCATAATTGATTTAAGATGTGATGTTGTGATTTAATTGGTATGATAAGTATTGTTG
This sequence comes from Silene latifolia, assembly GCF_048544455.1. NCBI lineage: Eukaryota > Viridiplantae > Streptophyta > Magnoliopsida > Caryophyllales > Caryophyllaceae > Silene > Silene latifolia. The sequence continues at coordinate 86,650,375 of NC_133526.1, forward strand.
TTAATCGTATTCTGGTATATTAGAGTTGTGGTGGATTGACTATGATGGTGAGGTGCGTCCTCGGCTAAGTGGAGTCACTTGCGGGAGTGGCTTCGTGCCCTTGATTAACCCCTTGTGGAACCCGCCATGAGAGGGGATGTACACATTAAGGAACATGGGTTGTTGCTCGTTGCGATGAGCAGGGCTTAGGTGGGGAAGGCTGCGGTCCCCCACTGACGGTGTGGATTATCTGTCGCGGCAGTAATTTGGCAAGACTATACACTTAAGTGTGTAGTCAGTATTGAGACATGATGGGAAATGGAGAATGGTTGTGGAATTGTTGTCATTGCTTTTATTGTATTTTCTTATCTTTATTACTCAGTGAACTAACCCCGTTTAATTGTTTTAAAAAATGTGGTTATCCATTCGGGATGGTGAGCAGTTGGTCTAGCAGGTACAATTAGCCTTGATTCTCGCGGGACATGAGAAGGGAATCGAGTCATCACGCTACCGAGATAGATAGTGCTGTCACTCATGTCTAGTAGTTCTTCCAGTAGTACATGTTGTATCTTTCTCACGTTGGTTTATGATGTAAAGTATAAAGTTGTTTAATAAATGTTCTGTTATTGTTTATTTGATCTACTTACCTCGGGCAACCGACATGGTAGCACCTTTATATAACTAGGGTGGTCCTTGGTAAGGCACCTTGGTGTATGGGGGTGTTACAGAAAGAGGGTCCGCCTACCTTAATCCTCTTACCTTGAAAAAAAAAAACAAACAAATTGCCATTAATATTTAGAGAGTAACTTGCTGTAGAAACACATTGTATTACCCATTGTCTGAATTCCTCTCGGAATTTCATCATAGTGAGCATTTGATACAGAAACTCCCACATAATGGTGTCATAGGCTCTCTGAAGGTCTATTTTAAAAAGACATCTAGGGGAACCATTCCCCCTCTCCTATATAACCTAACAATATCCTGACAAATGAGAATATTTTCCATAATACTTCTCCCCTGAATGAAACCTCCCTGATTGGGAGAAATCAAATCTGGTGGAATAGCAGATAACGTATTGCAAATGAGTTTAAAAATGCATTTATAAACAACATTGCAACAGGCTATAGGTATGTACTGGAGAACTGTGGTAGGCATGTCCACCTTAGGAATTGGGGTAACTGTTGTTGCATTCACCTGTTTTAGCATAGATCCTGTCTTAAAAAAATCCATTATAGTTTCAGAGATCTCACCCCCAACAGTGGCCCATGTATCTTTAAAAAACGTATTAGAGCAGCCATCGGGTCCAGGGGCCTTGTCATTTGGAATATGGTTCATATTGTCTTTAATCTCAGCCTTAGTAACTAATTGCATTAAGATATGCTTGTGCTGATCAGTACAAGTTTTACCTTCATGTACAATGGCATGATTAAGCTTGGTGATCTAAATCTTGGATCCCATGCATTCTGAATTCCTTAGTCATCATTGTGCATATTATCTCTGTGGTCCTTAATTTGATAAATAAAATTTTTCTGTCTTCTGGCTTTAAGAACCCCACGGAAATATGCTTTGGCAATAATTAGTATATGTAATTGTGGACACGGGGGCCCACGGGGGCGCTTGGGAACAAGCATTTGCATTTGTGGAGTCGCCACCAATTTTTATGGGAAATTGGAACCGTTCGAATACCTCGTGTCATGTCAAGACACAAAGTAGTGACATGAACACTAAGAACTCGTTACCCTTAGCATTCTATGTCTATAATGACTCTCGTGGATGTCAATGAACACGAATGTTCACAGAGATCTGGAGTAAGGGGTGAGGGTACGTATTAGGAAGTCCTTTTATTGAACACCTAATCCCGCCCACCTCGATAGCGGCCTCTACTAATGATTAGGGAAATCGTTCATAGTTGATATGTCGTCGATTATATGCATGCAATGCAACATCCATATATTTAATCCTAACATGTGAGATTAAACTATGTCGGTGAACATGTAATTTAGCACTTATTAATGTCGAATTAGGGTTTAGAATTAATTACATGTGAAAACAAGTAAATAAATCATCCATGATAAAATATAATAAATAAATTGCGATAATTAAATTACAATAAATAAATTACAATGAATTAATTGATTTACGTCAAAAATATACTTAAGACGGACTATTTGAGAAAAGAAAGAAAAATAAAATAAGGGTTAGAAAATATGGACGGATTAAGGGTGATATTACGATTAATAGTCGATTAATTGCGTAATTAAAGAATTAGGTCAAAGCAAGAACGGAAGTCCAGAGACAGAAATCACCCCGGAATAGGCGCAACATTGTTGCGTCCCTTGGAAGAGGCGCAATGCTCACTGCGTCTGTTTCTGAGGTGAGTTCTGGCTGTGAAGTCAGAACTGCGTGTTATTTACTTTTGTTTGTATGTTTAGCGATTGATTATTAATATTCGACTCGGATGAAAGTAATTTATCGTATTATTAACATATAAAATCGTCATAAAAGTGATAAAACAAATTAAAATGGATTAAAACGAATTGTGACTAATTAGGTTAAATGATGAAGACGTAAATGAGTTGAAAGACGTGACAAACTGGAAATAAACGGTGAAAACATGTACCAAAGACAAATCTCAGAAACTTGATATGCACAAATCGAGTCTCTAAAATCCGGGTTTGATTTAATGGCGAAAACCCGCAAATATCGATTATAAGGGATTTGAACCGGTAAACAAAGAATAATTATTATTAGGATGTATTCAAAGATTTATTATATATGAATGAAAGAAAGAAAATAAGAAATAAGACAAAGGGGACGAATTAACAGAGGACCGAGGAAGAGGAAGAAAAGCAGGAACTGCGGCAGCCTTTGGAAGAGGCGCAATAGTTGCTGCGACTCTTCGAAGAGGCGCAGCTGTTGCTACGTTTATTCTCGACGTCTGCCCACCGTTAATACGTAAAATCAGTTTAATAAAAGGGTTTTAGAAATCGGTTTTAAGCATACTTTTGACGTAAATCTTACATTAATTGATACCAAAATAAAATACAGTAATAATGATGGGATTTACACCCCCAGACTTACATATTTGACGAAACGAGATTAACTAAGTTAACGTTTTAGTGATTGCTCGACTCGAATGTATGTAGAAAGTGCCATCGTTAGAGGATTTAGATTAGATTGATTGATGTGTAGTGGTCAAATTGGTCAGTCATGCAACGTGACTGGTACTCAGAATGATCTGAGCTTACGTGGTCGATTGATCAAGCACATAGACGTCAAAAGCTTAGAGCAAGGTCTTAGAATGCATAGGGAGAAGAGAAGGGCGGACACTCGCGTGAAAAATATGTGGAACGAAGGTCCCTATTTATACTAGAAAATATGGAGAGTTATGGAATGACTCAAACTTTGGAAACAAATCACGGAAAAATCTGAAAACACGCAGAAAAGAGCTGGGGAAGAGGCGCAGCAGCTGCTGCGATCCTTCGAAGAGGCGCAGCAGGTGCTGCGTCCTTTCCCCAGAGGTTTCCTCTTGCGGAAGAAAGATTTCCGCGTTTCTTTTATGGAATTGCGGTGGATCTCAACTTCCTTATTCTTTAAAATAAGATTTTCGGGATATATTTTGCCAAAAGATATAAAATTAATTTATGGAATAGAAATATCGGAATATTCTAGGACATTTCGACTCGGCATTTTAAACAGTTTATTAGAAAAATAATGCGATTTTTGACCCGGACTCCAAATGAACTCTAATTACTGTCAAAACGACCGTATCGGTGCGTAGATGACAACCAAGGGGTAGACACAAGTACTTGAGCTTATCACTTGACGATAAACTAACGAACTGTTATAAATCGTTCCGCGTATCAAACATGCGACCCAATCATCACCGGGTGGCTTGCGGGAGGTGCAAAAATGAGGTATCTACAAAGCCCCCACTTTGACTGAGGTTTGGACAAGGCGAAAGTCAAAGTATAGGCATCAGGTCAATCGAAGATTACAACATGACGACTATGGCGACGCGAGGCGGCTCAAGGGGTCTTAGCTAAAGACCTGTCGTCGGGAACATTTTAGAGTCTGTCGACTTCCGGGGAGGGTCGTTTAAAGTCCATTAGACTATGTAAGGAGGCTCGCCAGCCATAAGAAGAAACCATACTTGAGACTTCTTTCTTGGAATGAATGGAGGACAGCAGGATGTCGGTAGTAACTGCTGGGGGAATCTGCTTGCGTCGGTCTCAAGCGAACTCTCGTCGGGGATTATGCTGATGATTTTGTCTGGATTTAATCATTTCTGGGAATCTGCTTGTGTCGGCTTCCAAAAAAACTCCGTCTCTCGAGAACTACAATCGGCTGTCATGGACTCTCGGTGGATAAAAGGTATTGATAAAGGCGAAATCCGCTCGTTGCTGTAACCGAAGTCCTGATGAAAGATCCTTGCTGGGAGATAAAATACTGCGATGGTTCGCAGTTTGCTTGAAGATAAAATACTGCGACGGTTCGCAGTATGCTTGAAGATAAAATACTGCGACGGTTCGCATTCTGCTCGAAGGTAAAATACGGGTCCGGACAAAAGGGTAAATGTCCAAAAAAACCGAACATATGATATTTGGTGTTGGAGAAGAGGCGCGCCAAAGACGGCCTCACAAACAACTAACTTGTAACGAACTTTTGAAAATTGAGCTGGAGAGGAGCTGGGGAAGAGGCGCAGCAAGAGCTGCAACTCTTGGAAGAGGCGCAGCAGATGCTGCGTCCTTTACCAAGCCCGTCCCTGTCTGAGTAAAACTCGACAGAAGACCGTGTTTCATTTCATAATAACAAAACACAAATTCTATTAAAACTCTCTCAAATTCCGACCATTTTCCGCCAAAATTTGATCAATCCACTCCATTAATCATGTCTAATAGAGGTATGTGTCTTATTTTTGCTTTAATTTTTGTATTTGCTTGATTTTGATCAGAAAAATTAGGGTTTTTAATACCCAAATTTTCGAAAATTTCGGACTTTTCGCCCTCAATGGATTTGTCTTATAAAATTGACATTAGAAATGGATAATAGGCAATGTTAGGAACATAACCATGTATTCTTTTTTGAATTTTCGTCAAGTATTGAGCATTTGAGTGTAATTGAGACAGTTTCTCAGCTGTTTCGAAAAATTGCTTCGAAAGTGCCTTTAGGATTGCCCATTTTTGATGAAATTTGGTTTTTGGAACCCTTTTGTAATGGGTAAACTTCCTACCATGTCGGATTTTTGATTTGTGACAGCTTTTTCAGGACACTTTTCTAGGGCATAATCGCTATTATAGCGAAATGCTGCCGAATTTTCGACTCAAATCCGTGACTAGGCTTGGACTTAGACTTGACTTGACCCAATTTACCACATGAGTGATCGGGTTTCGAAAGAAATGGCCAAAGACGGCGAGAAAAGGCCTTTTTCAGGACTTGAAAACACCTGAAAATGCTTGGAGCGACCTCATCGAGGCTTGTCGTCATTTGACGCTGTCTAATTTACTTTAATTTTGCAGGTGACATTCCTTCTACGTCAGGGAACGCTCCCATGAACGTGGACATCGACTTTGACCCTTCTCTCACTCTTGAGGAGGTGGTCGAGGAGGTAGTTGATGAGGTGCCGAGGCGGGCCAACGTGGGATGTGGTGGTCGCCAGCTAGTGGGGGCACCCGAGTGGGCTGAGAAATGGGATGGTAGACATCTCATTTGGGTAGCAGAGAGCCACCTATCTTATAGGACGGTGAGGAGTTTGGTAAGTCTCGAACTTGCCATTTCCTTATTACTTTTCCTTATTCACTTGCCGTTTCATTTCGCGTTAGGCTTGTGCTAAAGATAGCATTTGACCTGGATTGATACAGGATGCCAGGAACTCGCGGTCCTTTTCCGGCTACACGACAATGATGGAGGCCTACGAGAGACTGACGGAGGAGGAGAAGGCCATCATCGAGCTGGGAGCCTTCGGAGCTTTGGTGGGAGCGTGGAGGGCGATCAAGGAGAGGAAGATTCGAGTTAACCTTTGCCTGATTCGAGCCTTCCTTGATCGGTACTGGGACACGACCTCGACCTTTCACATACCTTTTGGAGAGGTCGGGGTTACTCTGGAGGACTACGGCATGATCTCTGGTCTGCCGTGTGAAGAGGAGGCTGTGGTGTGGCCACCGACGGCCATGAGAGTGGACTCGGCCGAGGCGAGGAGGGTGATCAACTGGAACCTGGCGGCGGGTGCTGCCAGCGTTCTTGGGCTGGTGCCGAGTACTTCCGTTAGGGACTACTTTGCGGGTAGGACCCCGGCGACGGTGATGATGGATGGGAGGAAGGTGGCTCCTCCTGCTTGTACTGCGGAGAAGAGAGATCGTTTGTGGCTCTAGTGGTTCTTGTCTTCGCTTTACCTCGGAGACAAGGGGGAGAGGCTGTCGACGAAGCTTCTTCCGTTCCTTTCTGACTTGAGTGACCTAGGTCGGTGGGACTGGGTTACCCCTGGCTTTGCGGTCCTTACTCGCTATATGAGGGTCATGGTTCGCCCCGAGCTGTTGGAGAAGGGGACTTCTCCTGCTACTGTCGGTCCTGGACTGCTGTTGGAGGTAAGAACCTTCATCATGAAAGATCATTATCTCTTCCTTTATTTCCATTTCTATCGAATTATGAAAGATCATTATCGATTGTCTTGTTTTGCAGGCGTGGGTGTACCCCTACTTTCCAGGCTTCGCGCCCAAGAGGACGGAGACTGAGCCAAGGGCGTACCCGGTCGTGAGGGACTGAGTGGTGTGTCGTAGGAAGAGCCAACGCTCTTCTTACGATGTTTGTCGACGGGGCATGAATGCCTTGAAGTTGAGCAACGTAAGTACCTTTAATTACTTTTCTTCATTGTTATTTTTATTTAGGAGCAATCATAGGAATTACCCCCTTTCCTGTTTAGAGCCGATCATAGGAATAACCTTTCGTTTGCTTGTTTTAGTAGGTGCCTAGACCCTGGGTGGACAACCTTGACGCTCCGGCCTTCGTGGCTGAGGTCCTTCGACCCAGGAGCTCGAGTCGGTTGTTGTTGAGGACGTCCATAGGACCCGTGTGGTACGGGGGCGAGCGTTTGACTCGTTAGTGCTCTCGCGAGACTTTCACGGTTCCCATCGATCCTCCACGGACGATGTTTAGGGGGCCTTTGGACGCTGAGAGAGAGGCTGACTTAGCGGATGCTAGTGGTGACGCTCTCCTCCTTCCTGGTGAGGAGTACTCTCTGTTTGTTCGCCAGAGGCTGGCGTACTGGCCGATTGTGGTAAGTATTTTATTTTCTCTTTTTGAATTATTTTGACAAACTGACGAATGATCGTCGAATAAAGAATCCATTTGAACTTCGCAGGAGATCGAGGTGGCAGGCGTCGAACCCCCAGCGTACTCAGAGACACTTGAGTACACCGACGCGGCGGGGATGACGACGATCTCAGAGATCCGTGACTTTGGAGAGGAGGTGACGGATGCTGGCCTGGAGGAGTGGCAACACTTAGTGAGGAGGGCAAGCTCCCAGCTTCGGCTGTCTTTCGCTGTCTTTATTGCTTATTGCATAAGAATACATTTGTTTATTGCATAAGAATGCATTTGTTCTTTTTTAAAACCTTTTGTTTATTAAAATACAGGTGGTGCCGTCTCAGCATGTGGCGCTGTGGAGGATGGCCAACCGGCTGTGGGCCACGGCCATCGAGGCACTTACAGGCGGTCGAGGACGGCAAGTATGAACCTTTCATTCTCTTTACTTTGAATTTTGTTGCAACTTCTCGCGCTTTACTTAAAATGGTTGAATGAAATGATTAAAATGAGGCATTTCTTTATCACTTGCAGAGAGAGCGCGAGCTGGCGCAGTCCCAGGAGGAGACATCTCGCCTGTTGAGGGAGTTGGAGGTCAAGGACGCTGAGATCGCTGCTCTTGACGCGACCGTAGCTGAGCTGAGTGACGACCAGGAGTAGCTGTTTTCTTCTTGTTGTTATTGTCTTGTATATACTTTGTACATTTCGGACTTCATTTTCGGACTTCCTTTGGGTGAGAGCCCCCAGTTCGATGTACATATCACATTTTGGTTGTATATATGATGGCCTGAGTGCATTTGCTGCTGGTTGTTTGTTGTTCCTGCAGGTTAGCTTAAAAAATAGGTTTGGTAGATGACGGTTTGTGCCGTCATGCTGCCAAAATTTACATAGAATTTATATGTAGAACAAATAATATATACGTGACTTAAATTAGCGCAAAACGAGAAAAAAAACCAAAAAAGTGCCCGTAAATGAGCAAAAATTACTGAAAATGCCCAGGAATGAGCGAAAATTACTGGAAGAAATGACCGGACAGTAGGGAGGGCTACCCCCTAAAAAAAATTAAAAAAGGAATGTATAAGTGTGAAATGAAGAATGAAATAATTCCCCTAAAAAAGAAAATAAAATAAAATGGGTAAGTGTGCTCGTTTGGCGAAAATGTCGATTTCGTCTCCAAAAGCGAACCCGAAAAGAGTTGGGAAATATAAAATTTGGTAATTTGACGGAATTACCAAAATAATAACCTATAGGAATAGGAATTTATAGCCAAAAACAAATTAGGAAAGATCAAAAGCTGAACATCACGGAAAACAATCTGGGGAAGAGGCGCAGCAGGTGCTACGCCATTTCCCCAGTTGGTCAGACCTCAACCGAAATTAGGAAATTGCGTTTAGTATAAATAGAGACCTCGGGGAAGCTTTTATTCACACAATTCTCCCATCTTTTCCATTTATCTCATAAAAACTCTCTTATCTTCATAAGAAAATCAAAGTCATGGACGCTTTCGAAAACCATCTCAAGGAGTGGGCGAATGAGTTCACAAATGTGGAGAAGCATGACATGGGTGCATTTAATTTGGGATTGATCTTAAGCCTCATGTTAGTGAAGATTGTGAAGCCTTTCTTGGATGCCTGTCTCGATTATTGGGACCCTAATTTTCATGTGTTCGCCTTTCCTAGAGGCGATATCTGTCCTTTCCCTGAAGAAATAGCTGTTATTAGAGGATGGGACCCAGAGAGTCTACCCGCTATACCTTTTAGCTCTCAAGGATATAAAAGTAAATTCAAAGAGTTGATTGGACTGACCAAGGCTGAGGTGGACCGTCTTGTGACCTCGAAAGGAATCCGTATGTTTGACTTCATTAACCGATTTACAAATAGGGAAGACCTTTCTATTTCCTATGTTGCGAGACGCAGGGCGTTCGGGTTTTGTGCCTAGTGGAACAAATGGATCTGTGCAAGAGCCCAACGTGCCTTTGTTTAGGAGAGATCATTCTGGGGTTGGACAGCATAAGAGCCAACCGCGAGCTTCCTTATTTGGCAAGTCCCATTATTTTGCAGGTAAGAACCCGCTTACACATGCCAACCGTATATAGTAAGGTTAGGGAAAGTGCAAAGTATTGCTGAAACTTGCTAACCAAGGCCTTTTCATAGGCTAAGCATGATTAGTCATGCCATTTCAATTGAGTTGAGATGCATAGTTATATACAATAATTAGTATGGATTGTAGATTATGTAGTAATTGATATGGTATCAATTTTACATATGTGATAATGCATTCATCGTTTGGGTTTTATTAAAAACTCTTTTCTTACTTTGTTATGTCCAAATAGGTTGGAAGGACAACGTTGAACCCTATTAACGTGAACTGGATTAACATAGTATTGGCCCCTAGTTGCTTACATGAGGTGACGTCTCGAAATGACTAGGGTGTGATGCGGTTGATGGCAAGTTCAAGTGCCATAGAGTCATATGGGATGACTAGTCGATCACATAGGCAGACTGTATGAGACACTCTGTCGGGCAGTGACCGTTTATAGAGTTCTGGTAATTTTATAAAGCCTTGTTGTGGCGAGAGCTACTATAGTATTATTATGAGTCGATTCTTTTGACTAGAGACTATTCGCCCAAGTTGGCACAAATTTCTGAATGGCTTTGATTTATACTCTACGACTGTCGTAACTGAAGTCCAATGAGTATATTTTGGGTCATGATGAATTGTGGCTATACAAAAGAATAGTGCGATAGGAATTGTCCACCCCATTGTCAGGGTTGTATAAAATCTCAGGGCCACTCGAGGAGTAGTGAACTGAAAATGCGTGGCCACGCTCGGAAGGTATCTACGGTAGATAATTCCGGTCACAGAGTTACTCTCCAGATCAAGGCAACCACTCAAGATATGATCAAATGCAAGTACGACCCGCGAGACACCTTGCATTGAGTGGGAGATTGTAATAGGACAAGAGAATTGGTGACACACACTTGTCTCGGACAAGTGGGAGATTGTTGGAGTTTGTGTCCTAAACAATAGTGCGATCACATGTTTAAATCTCAAATTAAGAATACGTAAGGGATGATTCATTTATATATTCAACTGATCAACATTAATCAGTAATGATTGGCTAACTAGAGTTTGACATTACTGTCGTTTGACGGTGATGATCAGTTGATCCCTTAAGGTCACACCTAAAGGACAATTCCCTTAATAGACAAATTGATTAATTGTATGGCGATACAAGTTAATCAATTCCTTAAAATTGAACAATTTATTTGTAAGAGAGAATATTTATATCTTATTGTAATTTGATTAAATAAGATTTATTTTAGTAATTAAAATACTTTATTACTAAAATTGATTATTGTTTGTGAAACAATAGAGATAAGAATGAATGGTTAATTATAATTACAATATTTTGTGAATTATAATTATATGACTCATTTTATTTATGTGATCAAGAATCACTAGTCAATTTGTTGTATGTAATTTAATTAATTTATAAAATAATATCTATTTGATAAATATGCATTATATTAATTAATAACATGTAACGTACTATATGTGACATATTGTGTGACAAATGATAAATTGACAAAATAAAATGGTAGTCCATTTTATATATATGGACCGAAATGGAGGTTGTAGTGGAGTGTGGATGATATTACTTTATGTGATAAAATTAAAATAATCATACCTACACTTAGTAGCCTTACACACCTACATTATGGAGAAGAGTAAAAGCAAAAGAAGATGCCAAACTTTTGCATTTAGCCCTTGACCCCCACTGGTTTCTCCTCCTCTTTTTTTAAGAGAATTTGTTCTCTTATTCATTCACTCTATCTTCATAATTCATTCACATGCAATTTTGCTTATCTCTCTCACAACTCTCTAAAACTTGTTTTAGAAGAACAAAAGATTGTTCATCCTAAATTCTAATCACAATATTAGATTACTAGTGTAGTAATAAGAATATTATTAGAATCATTTTAAGGATACTTGTGTATTAATCTAGTTAATTAATATATTAGTTTAAGGGATTTGTCTTGGGTGCAATTAAAGGAGGATCTCTACATTGAGATTTTGGAGGATCATCTATTACATTTAAGCTCAAGAACAAATAAGGAAGTGACCTTATTTGTGCCCCTATTTTCGAGCCATATAACAATGTAAGGGACATTGTTTTTCTCATTTAATCACTTATTTAGTTATGCATGGACTAGATCTAATGAACTCACATTAATATGTTAATTAGTTCACTATTAGAAGAGCCTAATAATAGGTATATGAGCCTTTAAGTAAGATGCTGCTTCGACCCATTTGGTAAAATAGTCGATAGCTACCAAAATGAAACAGTGACCTCCTCTTCCGGCTAGAGTTATTTTCCCAATGATGTCAAGGAGATGTCATGGTGTAAAGCAGTGAAGGAGGGACGTGTTGCACATTCCCAAATATTTGGCAGTTATGGTAATGTCTGACGTACTTGATACAATCCGACTCCATCGTGGTCCAGTAATATCCCAGACGCGTGATTTTCTTTGCCATCATGGGTCCACTCATGTGAGGACCACATTCTCCATCATGAACTTCTTCCATCACTTTTTGCGCCTGTGAATGATCAAGGCAACGCAAGACTACACCAAGAGGTGTTCTTTTGTATAATTCTCCCTGCATGAGGAGGTATGGAGAAGCTAGTAGGCGTATAACACATTGTCCCCCTCTTATCCATATCTCGTAGATATGTACCATTGAGCTTGAAGTTTAGGATGACTTGAAACCAAGGTTCCCCTACATTTTCTTCCTCATCTGTAATTTGGTGTACATAGGCTGGTTCTGACCGTCGTTCGATGCATAAAGGCATTTCTATCATGTTGTCTGGCATATTAATCAAAGATGCAAGTTTTGCAAGAACGTCTGCAAATTGATTCTCTTCGCGAGGTAGGTGTAGATAAGTGACCTGATCGAAGAATTGGGCGACCTAATTTATCCTAGCCTGATAGGGTGCTACACTTTCAATTCGAATTTTCTAAGATCCCGTAATTTGGTTGATGATCAAGGATGAGTCTTCGTGAACTCGAAGATTCTTGATGCCTAAACTTACTGCTGCTTGTAGTCCAATGAGACAAGCTTCATATTCTGCTGAGTTATTTGTCACCTCGAAGTCGAGTTTGACAGAGAGTGGTGTATGCTCACCTTTAGGAGAAATGAGCAACACTCCTATTCCAAACCCTCTTAGGTTCGATGCTCCATCAAAATAGAGGTCCTAGGAGTCTACACTAGTTTGTAGTATGTCCTCGTCTGGAAATGACCACATGTCCATTGCTTGGGTGTCGTTGATAGGATTGTCTGCGAAGAATATGGCAACGGCGCGCCCCTTTATAACCTTCAGAGGTATATATTTGAGATCGAACTCTGAGAGCATTAAGGTCCATCTTGCCAATCGACCATTGATAATGGATTACTCGAAGAGGTACTTGACGAGATCCATTTTGGAATACACCTTGACAGATTAGCTAAGCATGTAATGGCGTAGCTTCTTTGTTGCCCACACAAGAGCGAGGCATGTCTTTTCGAGAGGTGTGTACTTGCATTCATACTCCAAGAACTTCTTACTAAGGTAGTAGATAGCTCTTTCTTCTTTCCCAACAGTTTGTGCGAGCATAGCCCCATGGCTGTTTCAGTCACTGTGAGATATAAACCAAAAGGTTGATCTCGTTGAGGAGGCATGAGCACTGGTGGCTTGGCAAATATCTCCTTGATCTTGTCAAATGCCTTCTGACAGTCGCCGTCCCATATGGTGTGATCTGTTTTCTTGAGTTTCTTGAAAATAGGTTCGCAGATCATAGTAAGCTTTGATATGAATCGGCTTATATATTGCACCTTGCCTAGAAATCCTCCAACCTCCTTCTCTGTTTGGGGTTGTGGCATTTCGATTAGAGCCTAGATCTTGGATGGATCAATTTCTATTCCTCTTTGACTGACGACGTATCCCAGAATTTTACCTGATGTTACTCCGAATGCACACTTCTAAGGATTGAGCCCCATTTTGTATTTTTGCAGTCTTAGGAAGAATTTGCGAAGGTTATCAACGTTCCCCTTCCTATCTTTGGACTTGACAATCATATCATCGTTGTATACTTCTACGTCTTTATGCATCATGTCGTGTAACAATGTGGTCGCAGTGTGTTGATATATAGCTCCAGCATTGATTAGCCCGAATGGCATAACAATATAGCAATAGGTGCCCCATTGTGTGACGAAGGTAGTCTTATGCGTGTCTTCTATGGCCATTTTGATCTGATTATACCCTGTATATCCGTCCATGAAGGATAACAATGCATGATCTGCTGTATTATCTACTAGCATGTCGATGTGCGGTAGAGGAAAGTCGTCCTTGGGACTTGCTTTGTTTAAGTCTCTGAAATTAACACAAACTCGGATTCGCCCATCCTTTTTTGATACGGGTACTATGTTAGCCACCCAGTCTGAATACTCGGAAACTTTGATGAACCCGGCTTTGAATTGTTTATCGACTTCTTCTTTGATTTTAAGAGGCTATTCGGTCCTTATTCGGCGAAGTTTTTGCTTTACAGGTTTGAAACCTGGTTTGATTGGAATTCGATGTTCTGCAATATTCCTGTCGATTCCTGGCATGTCTTTATAGGACCAAGCGAAAACGTCCCTGAACTCGTGTAGGATGTCGATGAAATTAGCTCTTTCAGTTGGGTTTAAGGTTGTCCCTATCCTAAGTTCCTGGGGTTCTAATTCGGTTCCTACATTGATGGGTTCGGTGTTCTCTATAACTGGTGCCTCTTCCCACTCTTGTAATATTTCTTTAACTATGTAGGGAGATAATTCGACTGAGTCTGGCTCAGGATCATCCTCGTTATCATCATAAATAGAATTGCATTCAGAATAACATAAAGAGTAAGCAGAATCTGATTTATTCATATTAAATTTTGAAAAGAGTTGAAACAAATATGCCATTTGTTCAGTAGTCAGTGGCGGTAAAGGGACAGCTGTTGGGACATTTTCCAAGCTACTGTTACTACTCGATGCTATGCTAGGAGAAACAAGGGGATAGGGATTGACGACATGAGGAGACTCTCTAGCGACTTCTCTAGACTCAGACTCTGATTCCGACTCCCGACTCCGACTCTGACTCGAACTCGTTGTCTTCAGGCTCTCCTTTGAACATCTCTCCTTTTCCAGTGGTGACTTTGAAGAGCTTTCCTTAGTTATTAGTCCACTTGATTGATTTTCTCCATCCTTTCTGCTGATTTGAATTTGCTTTGGTGATCAATGCCGTGGGGTTGAAGTGGTCATCTTGAAGTATCATGGTAATGGTCACATCCTGTGCCGCTCTAACGAATCGGTCCTCTCCAAACAGAAGGCTAACATCCTGTTCGTCTAAACAATGTGTTTGACGAGCTTTGACGGCAGGAACCGTTTCTGGAGGGATGAAGTAGCAATCGTGGAAGACCTCGATTCTAGCTAATTGCATTCCCTTGTAGTGCCAAGGTTCGGGAAACCCGTGAAAGTACTCTTGACTCCCTTCTCTAAGAAATATCCATTTAGGGTAGGGAGGTAAGATCGCATTTGGATTCCTTCGTTCTTACGATTCTGAAACTGAGTGAGCATTTCTAAAGCATCTTCTTTCATGGGCTTGTACCCCAATCCTAGTGGTATCCTCTGAGAATTTCCTTCTTTGCAGGGTGCAAAGGTATTCTTCCTGGCAGGATTCAATGGCATTCCCGGGAAGTATCCCTGGGTTTTGAGTATGTGGTTGACCACTAGATTAGAATATGGGTTGAAGTATAGAGGTGCCAGTTCGCTCTCTACAAGGTTTATGCTCTGAAAGCCCCCAAGCTCATATACTGGATCTATGACTACTTGGTTGCTCGACAGTTTCTCTATTACAGCCTTGATAGGTGACGAAGTGATCGTCACTATTTTGCCATCTAGTGGAATCTTAATCTTCTGGTGCAAGGTGGATGTTACTGCTTTGGAAGCGTGAATCCAAGGCCTTTCCAGAAGTATATTGAATTATGCTTCGATATCCACTATTTAAAAATTAACCTTTCGCTTAATTGGCCATGTGGCTATAGTGAGATTGATTAGTCCTACTACTTTACGTCATGTTCCATCGTATACTCGAACACCTTGGTTTGTAGGAGTCCAATATGATTCTTTCATGCCCAATTTGTATGCCGTTTTCAATGGTATGACATTGACTGCATAACCATCATCTACCAAAGTCATTGGCACGTTTTTCTTCAAGCATGCGACAGTAATGTACAGAGCTAGGTTGTGACTGGTACCGAAAGGAGGTAAATCCTCATTTGAAAAAGTAACTGGGTTACTTAGTTTAGCTGAATCTTGGAAGACCAAGTTGACTACGTCGTCAGGCGTAGAGTTGTGTGCCACGTTCAATTTAGCCAACGCTTACAGTAAAGCTTGGCGATGAGGAAATAAACTCGCAACTAGTTGCCAAACTGAAAGATCGGCCTTTGTCTTCTGTAGTTGTTTCAGCAAGTGATCAGTAGATGTATCTTCGCCATCATTTGGTGTGATGACATTGGTGTTAGTAACTGGACCATTAGCTATAGGACCATTCTGAGAAATATTTTGATACGGACGCCCTGAACGAGTAAGGTGGTCTATATCTTGATCTTCACTACTTTTGACTATATCCTCACTAGCCTTGACTAGATAGTGTTCGGTGAGGTATTCATCTTCATCGTCATCGGCCTGTATTCTGTTGATGATACTGAACTCTCTCAATCTGATGATCTCAGCTTCTAGATTGATTATTTGGTCGACTAGACTGTCAACCATGGCGACTACCTCTTGCATTGTAGAATCTTGAGATAGATTTAGTGGCACGCTCTCCTTGGGTATGGTGCTTGGATTACGGAGGGATGCTACTACATCTTCCAGTTCTGAAACTTGCCTACTCACGCTCTTTGCCCATGCAACAAAATCGGCAATGGTAGGAGAAATGGTGGAATAACTCCTCTCATCTTTTGATGCATGAATCTCATCTTCAATTGGAGAAATGAGGCGAGAACAATCCAAGGTGGATTCTTCATCTGTAATCATCAGAACTCCAAGAGGATTATGAGTATTGTTAGGCTTACCTCCAGGAGGTATGGGTAAACGACCATCTTCGATCATATCCTGAAGGACACGTTTTAGCTTGAAACATTTTTCTGTATCGTGTCCCTTGCCTCTATGATATTCGCAGTACGCATTCTCATCCCGGAACTTAGACTTCTTTTCTGGGTCAGGTGTAGGTCCTATGGGTTGGAGCTTACCTTGTTTCATCAACCTTTTCAGAGAATTGGGGTATGTATCGCCAATGTTTGTGAACTTCCTTTGTGAGTTATTGTTCTTTGATGATTTGGCAAGGTTAACCTCACCAGTCTTGCTAGTGGAGCCATAAGAATGACTCGTTGAACCTTGATATCCACGACCCACTGTTTTGGACAAGAGCCCTTTACGGATGTCATCTTCAATTCTCGTTCCTAGTGCAGTCAGATCTTTGAAGGTCTTTATGTTTTGGTACCTCAAGTGGTTTGCATAAATGGGTCTGAAATTATCCATGAACTTTTCCACAAGGGTAGCTTCTTCTGGAAGTTCAACAAGTTGTGTGCTAGTCTTCCTCCACCTACTTAGGAAGTCGGTGAAGCCTTCTTTTTCATTTTGGGTAAGAATCTCTAAAGTACGCGTATTGACTTGGATCTCAGCATTATCCGCGTATTGCTTAGTGAACTCAATTGCGGCATCATCCCAAGTGGCAATCTTCTTGTGTTCCAAAGAGTAGAACCATTGCTTAGGAATGGTGTCGAGAGATGAAGGAAAGATCCTTAAGAACATCTCAGGTTTGATGCCTTTGATAGACATGTAGTCTTTGAAAGCACGAATGTGGTTCAAAGGGTTTTCATGTCCTTTGAACTTTGGGATGTCAGTCATGTTGAAGTTGGTTGGCAATTGAGCATTCACGGCCTCATACTTGCGATTATTCTCCATGTAGATGTCATCTCCCTTAAGGTACATTAGTTGCTCTTCCAAGTATTAGAGTCGCTTTTCAGCTTCAGTAGGACCTATTGAAGGGTTGGTTTCTTGTTGTCCAACAAAGGGTGAAAGGTTATCATGCACGATCTCGCTAGGAATATCGTTTTCTGCAGGAGGGAGTCTAGTTTCCACAGCAACAATTCGGCCTTCAATAGCGTTGAGGTGATCATAAGCTTGGTCTTGGCTTGCTTGGAGACGGACGAGTGCAGCTAGGATTTGATCATTACCATTTTGAGGTTGACCACTAGCACTCGTGGTACTAGTTTTAGGCATCTTGGAAACTGGATAAGAGATTGACGACGAATAAAAACACGATCGACCATTCTAGCACACTTACTCAAAGAAAAGACTAAACTTGTGAAGTGGGAGTGTGCCACTGTGTTAAGTGAGATTTGAAAATGACAAAGTCTTGAAATGTTTGTCCTAGACAACTGTAGTGTAGTTGTAGGAGTGCTAACTCAAGGTGAGGTTTTGAAATGGGTTTTGAGGCCCGAATTTTGACTAGAGATTTGGACATAGTTTCGACACATTTTGCGCTAATTTCGGCCATTTTTGAAAATGTTTACATTTTAAAATGTTTCTTGATTTTACAGAAATTTCGTCATGGTTTTGTTTACAAAATGGTGATCAAATATTATACAAGCATTCATACAGGCATTATAACGGTATGTTGAGTGCATTTAGAAGGGTTTTGGCTTAAAAGATGGGTTGCCATACCAAGCAATCAAACCCTGGTCTGTGGAGAGGTCCGTGCCAAACAAGAGTAATGTCGGTTCCTAGTCCATTTCCTCGAGTAGTGAAAGCCCTTGATACAAATATGAGTATGCACCACGGTATGGTTGACGTCAATCGCTATCTATCCTCTAATTACTGGCAAAACGACCGTATCGACGCGTAGATGACAACCAAGGGGTAGACACAAGTATTTGAGCTTATCACTTGACGATAAACTTACAATTTGTCATAAATAATTCCGCTTATCAAATATGTGGCCGAATCATCACCGTGTGGTTTGCGGGAGGTGCAGAAATAAGGTATCTACAGTAATATTGGTAATTAATGGGTAATAATAATGTCGAATTAGAGTTTAGAATTAATTACAAGTGAAAACAAGTAAATAAATCATCCACGATAAAATACAATAAATAAATTGCGATAATTAAATTACAATAAATAAATTACAATGAATTAATCGATTTACGTCAAAAATATACTTAAGACGGACGATTTGAGAAAACAAAGGAAAATAAAATAAGGATTAGAAAATATGGACAGATTAAGGGTGATATTACGATTAATAGTCGATTAGTTGCGTAATTAAAGAATTAGGTCAAAGCAAGAACGGAAGTCCAAAGACAGAAATCACCTCGGAACAGGCGGAGCATTGTTGCGTCCCTTGGAAGAGGCGCAGTGGTCACTGCGTCTGTTCTGAGGCGAGTTCTGGCTGTGAAGTCAGAACTGCGTGTTATTTACGTTTGTTTGTATGTTTAGCGATTGATTATTAATATTCGACTCGGATGAAAGTGATTTATTGTATTATTAACATATGAAATCGTCATAAAGTGATAAAACAAATTAAATTGATTAAAACGAATTAAAGACGAATTGTGACTAATTAGGTTAAATGATGAAGACGGAAACCAGTTGAAAGACGTGACAAACTGGAAATAAATGGTGAAATCATGTACCAAAGACGAATCTCAGAAACTGGATATGAACAAATCGAGTCTCTAAAATCCGGGTTTGATTTAATGGCGAAAACCCGCAAATATCGATTATAAGGGATTTGAACCGTAAAACAAAGCATAATTATTATTAGGATGTATTCAAAGATTTATTATATATGAATGAAAGAACGAAAATAAGAAATAAGACAAAGGGGACGAATTAACAGAGGACCGAGGAAGAAGAAGAAAAGCAGGAACTGCGGCAGCCTTTCATTAAACTGATTTTACGTATTAACGGTGGGTAGACGTCGAGAAGAAACACAGCAACTGCTATGCCTCTTCGAAGAGTCGCAGCATCTGCTTAGAATGATTAGAGCTTACGTGGTCGATTGATCAAGCACGTATACGTCAAAAGCTTAGAGCACGGTCTTAGAATGCAAAGAGAGAAGAGAAGGGCGGACACTCGCGTGAAAAATATGTGGAACGAAGGTCCCTATTTATACTAGAAAATATGGAGAGTTATGGAATGACTCGAACTTTGGAAACAAATCACGAAAAAAATCTGAAAACACGCAGAAAAGAGCAGGGGAAGAGGCACAGGAGCTGCTACGATCCTCCGAAGAGGCGCAACAGGTGCTGCGTCCTTTCCCCAAAGGTTTCCTCCTGCTGAAGAAAGATTTTCGCGTTTCTTTTATGGAATTGCGGTGGATCTCAACTTCCTTATTCTTTAAAATAAGATTTTCGGGATATATTTTGCCAAAAGATATAAAATTAATTTATGGAATAGAAATATCCGGAATATTCTAGGACATTTCGACTCGGTAGTTTAAACGGTTTATTAGAAAAAATGAAGCGGTTTTTGACCCGGACTCCAAATGAACTCTAATTACTGTCAAAATGACCGTATCGACGCGTAGATGACAACCAAGGGGTAGACACAAGTATTTGAGCTTATCACTTGAGGATAAACTTACAATTTGTCATAAATAATTCCGTGTATCAAACATGTGGCCGAATCATCACCGGGTGGTTTTGCGGGAGGTGCAGAAATGAGGTATCTACAGTAATATTGGTAATTAATGGGTAATAATAAGGGGTTTTGTAGTGTATAATAGTGTATGATGTATTGTGATAGTATTATGTGATTTATATAGGATGAGACGGTTTCATGAGACGGAATCGGGTCCGATTCGAGTAGATTATGAAGATTTGCTAAAAGGTAGGTTTATCATACGAGGTTTCAATAATGTGTGTAAATATTTATGTGTCTTTTACATCATTTTCATAATATGAGTCGTATTGCATACATGTAGTATTTAAGGATCTTGGCGAGTCTCTTATGTTGTCGGAAATGCATTATAACATGATATTGGTTTATGATGACTCAAGGAGTCGGGATATTTGAGGAATGGGTGTTCATGGCATGTTTGGAAAGTGTATTTTATAATTAGTATTTGATGTGTTGTGTTGCATATTATGTCTTGGTTATTGTCGTATAATCGTATATGTTAAGGATGCGGTGGTGTTGAGGAGACGTAAGATGGTTGGGAGACACTCTTATGCTCAAGTCTCCTCTTGAAGCATCATACTCCAAGAGGGATGTGAACATTAATGATTTGAGTACGGAGGGACTTGTGTGGTTGAGGCATGACGTCTGGTAGGGGATCCGGTTGGCTTCCGGACCCGGTGCCACAGACGTGTCTTGAGTACCTAATTGTGAGGTGTGGTATCGTGGGCATGTCCTTGACATCGGTGGTTGTGGGTACGTCTTTACGTGTCCTGGTACCGGCGTGGTGATTGTATAATAGTGTCTTGTTCACATTATTGGCATGTTGCATATATATATCTGTCTGTGTGTGTGTGTGTGTGTGTGTGTGTGTGTGTGTGTGTGTGTGTGTGTGTGTGTGTGTGTGTGTGTGTGTGTGTGTGTGTGTGTGTGTGTGTGTGTGTGTGTGTGTGTGTGTGTGTGTGTGTGTGTGTGTGTGTGTGTGTGTGTGTGTGTGTGTTGTGTCGTGCTTTATTTTTATTTATTGAAACTGACGTGTTTGGGTTGTATGTGAATTGTCACCTATTTTCGGGGTGGCCTGTGTCGATCCATATGATATTTCCGATCATATGGGGAGCATGTTGAGTACAGGTTGTTTTGTTGTCGCGTGGGAGATGGGATGAGCTTTGGATTTGGAGCCGAGTGTCACTTCATTACAAGAGTATAGTTAGTCATGAGTTGTATCATTTCTTTTAATTATTCATTCATGGTTATGTAATTCACTAAACACTTTATTTATTTTAAATGTTTCTTAATTACAACTCCAATTCACCACTTTGGGAAACCGAAATGGTAACATCCTCCCATTACCTTGGCCGGGTAAGAAGAGGGTGTTACAAAGTGGTATCAGAGCAACGATTTGGGAACTTAAACCAGTAAACCTAACTGAACCTAGGTGTGTCTAATAAAATGAACCCGACATGAGTACAAGAAGATCGGTTTTGGATGAGTAGGCGCCCTCATATCAAAACTAGTGCCTATTGTCTCGGTTGGTCATTATGTGGGTGGTTACGAGTATGGAAGAACGTTATATGGAACGTTGCATGATTGCATGTGTGTGTAATTATCGTTAAGTTTCTTGCATGATATATTTGTTCAAATAATGTGTGATTAAGTATGGAAGTTGGATGCTTGGATTAATGTGTGTGGCATGTCTTGGAAAGATTAAAATATGTTAGTATGGGGAAAATAGTCCCGTTCTTTGGATTCATATTGCATGCTAGTTGAGTGCTTGTTAGTGTTATCGATAGTGTATGATTAGTAATGGATGTTGGTAGTGTAGCTACTAGTTCTACGGTAGTGTATCAAAGGCGATAAGTAGGATGACGTATGGACTAACTCGGACGAGTCACCGATAGCCGGTGGACTCCCGAACCTTCTCTTTATGTTGCAAGGACATCATCATTCTAATTGGGACAATCACTCTAACAAGTGCGAGTCAACACTAGGCCGAGTATAGTTCACTCGACCGAGTGGACCTTGACACACGATCGAGTGGACCAATTTCCAGAATCTGAAAACTTTCTGGAAATTGGGACACTCGACCGAGTGAACTCGGCCACTCGACCGAGTGAACTCGGCACTCGATCAATGCCCACATGGGCTGCACTATTTCGTGAAAATCTACTTTTTAATCATCTCTTATCTCCTTATTACCTTCTTCAACCCTCGTATCTCCAACATCATAAATCCTCTAAAATTAATTCTCAAACTCCATTTTCATCACTTTGGTGTTAGATTCAATATTCTTACTCCATAACTCTTCACTAATCCTTCTTGTTTAGCAATGTAAGTGACTTATTCTTTCTTTGGTTTTTCCCCAATTTGATTTTTCGAGATCTACAATAATTTGCTCATGTTTCATGAATTATTTGCATGTTTTTGTTTCATTCATAGTAATAATTAGCATTCTACATCACTATTGTTGTCAAAAATTAAATTTTTATTTTGAAATTTTGCCCACCATTAGTGAACTCGAAAATGCATATTATTGAGCTATAATTTGATTTTGTGTTTGTTGATTGGGTTTAATTAAACTTTTGTTGTTAATGTTGGATCTTCTTTTATATGTGAAAATTTCATCTTAAAACTTCGTCTTAAATTTTCAAAATATAGAGAAGTCATGCTCAAATTTTGATTTCTCATGTGGAAAACTTAGCTTAATTGTCTTATCAGTAGAGTTGAGTTATAATGCTACTCACCTATTGTAGATGGGTAGCTTAATTGTCTTATAAGACTACTACCTTTACTAGTAATATGGTACAGTATCTTAAAAGCAAGGATTTCACCATCAATTTAGTCCCAAAATTTTCGAACAACTTGAGGAATTTGACCAAGATTAATTTTATATCTTAAACATGGTTTACTTATGTCATTAACCTATAATCTTGTGAGTGTTTCTATGAAATGGTTTAAGACAAAAATTTTCCCATCTTAAAAGGGGTATGTATTTTCGGAAATGGTAATACAAATGTTATAATTTCGGTTTTTATGCTCGACATGGTTTAATTATTTCCTGTGAGCATTAAATTCTTCACCATGATGTCTTGTGTAGCCTTACGATGAGAAAAATTCCGTCTTAAGACTCTTAAGAATCTCGAAAATGGGTAGTAAGTGTACCCAGATTTTGATTTTTATGCTTAAATTCACACTTGAAAATTGTTTATTAGTTCTTCCATTCTTGCTAATAATGTTTTTCGTTGATTTGAATTAGAAACTTTGATTTAAGATTTTCCACATTTTTGAAATATGGAAGTATGCCAAATAATTTTGATTCCTATGTTCATTCTTGAAGAAATGGTATTAAAGTCAATAAAAGTTTTCATCATTTTAATTGTTTTGGAATGTGACATAACTTCACCAAGACTTCATTTTTCCGGAAAAACTTGTTTTAAGTGAACTTTATTTGGAGAAAAGGTTAAGAATATCATGTAAAACTTATTTTCAAGTGTTGGTTATCAACTTAAGTCATTGAGGGGGAAATTTCTATTTATTTCCCAGCTGATTTGATTCTTACCTTTTCTATTCTATATCTTGTTGCGTGTTTCCATTTTGTAGCATGTCAAGGAACACAAGAAACGTTCGTGGAAGAAACAACCGTCAACCCCAATCGGAAGCACCGCCCGCTTTTACTCTTCCGGGATACCCGGGAATAGCATTTGTGAGTGAGACTAAAAAAAAATGCCTTCTTAGCCTATACCCAAAGACGTATGAATGCCACTAGATGTGTGTCGGATGATGCCTTGGAAGCCTTGGGAATAGAGGAGCAAGTACATGATATTTTTAGAGTACTTGGTATAGAGGGGCTATACAACTTGGTGGAGATAAGCTACCACAACCTCACCCTTGAATTTTTGAGATCTTTTGTCTACGATAAAAGAGACCATTCCGTGAGTTTCCGACTCAAAAACACCTCGTTCAACCTATTTAGTGATGTCTTTGCGGAGCGTTTGGGTGTAGGGAAGAGTACCGAATTCACCCACGACAAGGTGGAGAAGGACATGAAAGCCACTAAGTACGTTGACCTCTATACGGGTAACCAATATGCCGAGGTGAGTGCCATGAAGATAAATGATGTGGAGCACCCCGTTTTGAAAATTTTCCTTCGCCTCATGACCATCCTCCTTTATGGAAGGAGAGACCCTAGCAAGCTTAACTCCATAGAAGTGTTACTTTTGAGCTCCTACCTCAACCCATGCTATGAAAGACGCTTAGAATATAGCCCCGTGTGTAACACCCCCATTTATTCAGGAGCCTTTAGCTGGACATTCCCAAATAAATAGGACTGTTACCATCTCGGTTTCCCGAGGTAGTGAATAACAAAGTACAACAAACCAAAGTACTTTAAATTAAAACTTTAGTGAATACATGTTTATTACAAATTAACCAACTAAAACTTAATATAAAATATTACAACTCGCAGCGGAAACAAATAAAGTGATATAATTATTCTATTTGATCTAGACTTTAACTATGGTCCAAGTCGAGCTCTCATCCCAATGCTCCCGAGTCAGCTAATCTTTAGTACCTGTCAAATCTGCTCCCCATAAAACGGTTCACCGCAGGTGTTCACGAATACACAGTCAACCACGAGGTTGAGTAGGAATAACCAACAACAAGTCAAAGTGAAATGATATGATATATAATGCCAAAACAACTGAGCTCATCACCCGAAACACCCATTCATCCCGCCAATCCCTGGCCCGGGGTATTCATCATTCCAACCGAAGTTGAAGTATTCACCATCCCAACCGAAGTTGAGGTATCCATCATCCCAACCGAAGTTGAGGTATTCAATTATACACATGCCAGTTATAAAAATCATCCTCCCAGAACGAGTCTGAGGTATCCAATAATTACGATATGAATAAACCAATAACCAAAGTATAAACCAATGACATAAAATTTACATCTGATAATTCATCCAACGACAATTAATCACACAGTTCCACAATTCCTCTTATCAAATTAATAAATAGCATGACAAGTTGAGTAGTTATCCTACCTCGAGAGCAAACACTCCAATCACGCAATCCAATAAAATAGCTCCTCACAAAGTCGTCACCTAAATATATAATAATTTAATTTAATTATTAATTATTCGATTCTTTAAGTAATAAAGTTAATTATAGTTTAATTGCTTTAATTATATTTCCCGTATAATTACTTACTAATTAATCATTAATTACGATAATTCATTTACTACGTAAATTTCCCATTAAAAACCCATCTCAAACCATTAATTAAATTCCGTCTTAAAACAACCCAAACTAATTATTTTATTAGTTATAAAATAATTATTATACAACTAATAAGGAGTCAATATATTAAAAACCCGACTTCCCAAAACCCGAGTCAACACCCAAATAAAAACCCGACTTTTATAAATTAATGAAACCCAAAACACCAATGATACAACACGTGAAAACAAACCCACATGCATACATTCACGGTTTAAAACCGTGATCAATGCCTCACCAAAACCCGCGTACAACCCCCTTCTCACGGCCACTATTAACACCAGCCACTACCTCCACCGTGAGGTAGCACCACCAGCTCCCCCACCGAACCCAGCCACCTCGCCTCAACACCTCACCCTTACCTCCACCTTTACACGAACTCCTAGAAGCACTCCCCTGACCCGACACAAAAACCAACTCCGACACCGCATCTACCCAACACCACACCGCCTCTGGCCACCACCGTCATCACCACTGACAAACAGTAGTTCCAGGGGTGGTCCTACTTACCCTTGAACCGACAACAACCACCACGGCATCCACCAAACACCAGCACCCATAAAGATACTCGACCTCCCCTTGTTTCCGCGTTTACACCCTCCATCACCACAAACCACCACCTACGGTCACTAAAGCACCCCCACGACGGTCGACTAGACCCCCAGGTTCCAATCCTACCAACCACAGACCACGACACGACCCTAACGGATGCCAAATCGGGTCGAAACTCCCCTAAAGTACCCCTGTTTCGCATAAACAATTAAAAGCGGTCAAAGTGGCCACCTTTGACCACCACACGCCACCCTACCATCACCATTAGGACCGAGTAACACCCATACACCACCACCCACAACCCTAGGTCAGATAGGTCATGCTAAGTGGGTCAAATAATGCAAAACAAACCCTAACCCTAACCCTAATAATGACCCGACACCCCCCTTTTGTCATTCGATTTGACGGTCAACGATGGTCAACGGCGACCAACGACGGGTCCTGGTCAGACATTGGTGATCCATGGTCGTAGTGACGGTCTCGGGTCAGTCAATGGTTGTCTATTTAACGAGTTATATTAGTCTTAAGGCGGGTATGTTATGAGACGATTAGAAAATTACCTTGTGACGATCTCCCAGCTAATCCTTCCTTCTCTATTCTCTTATTAGAATTATTTGTATTTTATAATGAAATAGGTCAATTGTTGTAGGTTGTCATTTATTTATATAGATAGGTTAAGGTTATATCGACACCAATTAGGAAACTATGCAATTATCAGATTATTACTATTATACGAGTACCATTAGTATTAGTATTATTGTAATTATTATTATTACTAGTAGTAATTATCCGATCCCGATAATTAATCAATCAATTTACGCAACATATATAGTCGACCCTAGCCTTATAGCAATTAGCACATGACCCAACCCCAATCCCGTCTTTCTTTATTATTTTATTTATTTAATTATCGTCTCATAACAAATATTATTATTATTATAAATACAATTACTATTATTATTATTATAACATAATAATCATTCACTATTACCATATAAATTATCGTATATTATTATTACCCAATTACCATTACGACCCATTACTCTATTATTCTATTATTTTATTATATAATTCCGTCTTATTCACAATTATTAATTATAACCGTCAAAATCAATTATTCGAATTACATAAATTAGTTATATAAACTTCACTAAACTACGGGGTATTACACCGTGACTATGGTGAGTCTAGCCTTTGAGAGGATGACTAAATCCGACAAGTGCTCATTTGATTGCGGTACTCTAGTGATTAAATTGGCAAAGAACCTATTGGGTTATGAACTCATAGAGATTGATAGGCTTATGAGTGTTGGAGTGTCGTACTTTGACATCCCTTATATGAAGGGCATGTTTTGGCTTGCGGATAGGAAAGCCAAGAATGGCTACTCGTGGAAAGTGAATGCGGATTTGTACGTGAAACTTATCGCGCCGGGGAGATTGCCCGAGACCTCTCACCTACCCAAGATGACACCACCTCACCCTCTGACCCAAACTTATCTAATTCCGATTGAACTTACCTATACCCTTAGTGATGAGGAAGTAGAATGGGCTCGGATACCGACACTACCCCATGAACCTCTTAGACATTCTATGCATGCTCCTCCATCCTACCACATGACCATGCCCTCACCCCCTCATGAACCTCCAAGACATTCTACATATGCTCCGTCATCTTCCTACATGCCCATGCCTTCACCGCCTCGTGGACCTCCTAGGCATTCTACGCATATACCATCACATACCGGAGGATCTACCCAACCCCCGCCGATCTATGATCACCACTACCATATGTCAGACCTTATCCATCAGGTGAACACCGACCTAGTGCTAAGGGACATGCATGAGTTGGCCTATAATCAAGGTGTGCGCCACGCACATCGTCCAAGCTATTGGTTCGGAGATGGAATACGCCGGGTGTCTTCATGCAATACCCCGTATTTTGTTAATAATTTATAAGAATAATTTATGTAATTTAAATAATTAATTAATGACATTTCTAATAATAATTACAAGTAAGACGTTAATTAAATAATAAAGTAAGTGACTCGGGAATAGTCATTGGGCCGTGTGACACGAATTGTTGGACCGGTTTTATTGGCCTAATACAAAAGTGATCGGGATTTGTATCGGGATTTAATAATAATAATAATATGGAAATAATAATAAGTAAAGGTAATAATAATTATATCAATAATAAGCCTAATAATAATAGTTTTATAGTAATAATAAAATTAGTAAAGATAGTATGTAGAAATCCTACTTATGGTAAGACTAACATAATAATAATAATAATAATAATAATAATAATAATAATAATAATAATAATAATAATAATAATAATAATAATAATAATAATAATAATAATAATAATAATAATAATAATAATAATAATAGTATTGGTAATTCCTACAAAAATTGGAATAAGGTAATAATTCTTAGTTTCCTAATTGGCCTCATATACTCCCTAATTTTAGACTATAAATACCATGATATCTGAAAATATAATTCACAAAGAAGAATAAGGAGATTTAAGAGACGGAAGGAGCAATTAGCGATAAAAGGTAAAGATTGTCGTAATTTATAATTTAAGTTAACGTTTATACACCGTATGGACCATCGTGAATAGTGTCGATGACCTTAGTAGTTTTCGTTGACCGTCGTGACTCTAATAAGACCAACCTTGACCACTGTTGACCACCGTGGGTGGCGGTTTGGACGTCCAAATAGGGGATGTCGTGAGTAAGAAATACGGGGTTTGTGTCGTGTGTGGTTGTTGACGTGACCTGGGGTTTGGGTGGTTGGTTAGGTTGGCGGTAGGCGGTCCTAGTTGTGGTGGTGGGGTGGTGAGTCGTGGTGGTTGGTGCGGGTGTAGATACCTCATTTCTGCACCTCCCGCAAGCCACCCGGTGATGATTGGGCCGCATGTTTGGTACACGGAACGATTTATGACAGTTCGTAAGTTTGTCGTCAAGAGATAGCTCAAACACTTGTGTCTACCTCATAGTTTTCATCTACCCGCTGATATGGTCGTTTTGACAGTAATTAGAGGGTACATTTGGAGTCCGGGTCAAAAACTGTCTTCATTTTCTAATAACCGTTTTAAAATGCCGAGTCAAAATATTCTTGAATGTTCCAGATACTTCTATTCCATATTTTCAATCTTTTAATCTCTTTGGCAAATTATATCCCGGAAATATTATATAAAATATTAAGGAAATTGAGATCAACCCGCAATTCCATAATAGAAACGCGGAAATGTTTCTTCCACAGGAGGAAACCACTTGGGAAAGGACGCAGCAGGTGCTGCGCCTCTTCCAAGAGATGCAGTAGCTGCTGCACCTCTTCCCCAGTTCTTTTCTGAGTATTTTCAAATCTTTTCGAGATTCACTTCCAAAGTTTCTCCGAAACCCTAATGCCTCCGTGTGATTAGTATAAATAGGGACCTTCGTTCCTCATATTTCTCACGCGAGTGTCCGCCCTTTTCTTCTCCCTTTGCACTCTAAGACCACGCTCTTGCTTTTTGGCATCTACGTGCTTGAACTATCGACCACGTAAGCTCGGATCCTTCTGAGTACCAGCCTCGTTCTACATGACCGACCAATTTGACCAACTCCACATCAATCAAATCAACTTTGTTTAAATTCCTCTTAAAGGGCACTTTCTTCATACATTCGAGTTGAGCATCACTAAACGTTAACTTAGTTAATCTCGTTTCGTCAAACATGTAAGTCTGAGGGTATAAATCCCATATTTTATTATTGTACTTTATTTTTGTAATCATTATTGTAAGGTTTACGTCGAAAACACATTCAAAACCGATTTATAAAACCTTGTTTCAAACCCTTTTTTACGGATTAACTAGAGACAAACGTCGAGAAAGGACGCAGCAACTGTTGTGCCTCTTCGAAGGGACGCAGCACCCGCTGCACCTCTTCCTGAGGCTGCCGCAGTTCCTGCATCCTTTCTTCTTCCTTCGACTTTTGTTCGTCTGTTTGTTTTGTTTTGTCTTTGTTTATTCATGTTTCATTGACACGATAATTCTAGTACATTATCTTTAACATGTAATTCGTTATTAATTAATTCATCTTTTAAATCCCGACTTAAATCCCTTATAATTCATATTTGCGGGTTTTCGTCATTAAAATCAATTCGGGTTTTTAGAGGTTCGATTCATCAATATTAAGTCTCTGGAATTCATCATTGGTATATATTCATCTGTTTATTATCATTTCCATCAATAGTTTAGCATTAATAACCTAATTAATCTAACTAGTTTGTTTATTTGTATCATTAATCCCATAATTAATCTTGTAAATAATTCGTTCTAATTAGTTTTATCCATGTTTTATTGTTTTTATGACCCAATCATATGTAAATAATATGTTAAATCACTTCTATCAGAGTCAAATGTCCATAATCGATCCTTAAATCACCAATGAATATTAACAATTTGCAATTCCGGCTTCACAGCCATAACATAACTCAGAAACAGACACAGCGTTTGTTGCGCTTCTTCCAAAGGACGCAGCTCTGCTGCGCCTGTTCTGGGTTGCGTTCTGTCTCTGAACTCCCGTTTCTGCCTTGATCTAGTTTATTAACTACGTATTAGTTAACTATTATTCGTATTATCACTAATAATCTGTTTGTTAATTTGTTTTCCTTTTCTTTTCTCAAACTATCCGTTTTAAATGTACTTTCGATGTAAATCAATTAATCAATTGTAATTATTGTAATTTTAATTATTGCATTTATTTATTTATCGTATTGTATGATTATTTACTTGCTCTCACATACAGTTAACCTAAATATCTACTTAGACCCAATGAGTGCTAATTAATTGTTAACCGACATAGTTTAATTCACATGCTAGGATTAATCTAATGGATGTTGCATTGCATGCATATAACCTTCAACATATCAAGTATAGACGATTTTCCCTAATCATTAGTAGAGGCCGCTATCGAGGCGGGCGGGATTAGGTGTTCGATCAAAAGAGCTTCCTAATACATACCCTCACCCCTTACTCCAGATCTCTGTGAACATCCGTGTTCAATGGCATCCACGAGAGTCATTCTAAACATAGAATGCTAAGGGTAACGAGTTCTTGGTATTCATGTCACTACTTTGTGTCTTGACATGGCCCGAGGTATTCGAACGGTTTCCAATTTTCCACAATTAATTGGTGGCGACTCCACAAATGCAAAAGCTTGCTCGCTTTCTACCCGAGCGACCCCCGTGGGCCCGCGTCCACAGTTTGGCGACTCCGTTTGGGATTAATACACTTACGTGTAGCTAGGGTGAAACTTGAACAAGGTTAGGGAATAGTTTGTACAAGACAGTTGTTGGTTTTCATAACTCGGTCTTCCTAGACCGTTTATTCGGCCTTCCTAAGGCCCAACCCAACCCATTCGACCAATCGTCCCGTCTAGACGGTCCAAATTCTTATTCGGGCCTAAGGATGGATAGCGATTGACGTCAACTATACCATGATACTTACTCTTGTTTGTATCAGGGACCTTCACTACTTAAGGAAATGGACTAGGAATCGGACTTACTCCTGTTTGGTACGAGCCTCTCCACAGACCCCGGGTTTGATTGTTCGGTATGGCAACCCACCCTTTAAACCAAAACCCTTTTAAATGCACTCAGCATCCCGTTATAATGCCTATTGTAATGCTCGTACTATATGTGATCACCATTTTCTAAACGAAACCATGATAAATTTTGTAAAATCAAAATCTCTTTTAAAATGCAAATTTTCGAAAAAAAAATAGGCCAATGTTAGCGCAAAACTAGTCGAAACTCTGTCCAATTGTCGAGTCAAAATTCGGGCCCCAAAGCCCATTTCAAAACCCCACTTCGAGTCCACTCCTACAACTACACTATAATTGACTAGGACCAACATTTCCAAACCTTTTCATTTCTTTAAACCTCACTTGACACAAGTGGCACACTCCCACTTCACAAGTCAAACCTTTTCTTTGAGTAAGTGTGCTAGAATGGTCGATCGTGGTTTGATTCGTCGTCGATCTCTTATGCAGTTTTCAAGATGCCTGGAACTAGTCACGCAAGTGTCAATGGACAACCACCGAATGATAATGATCTAATCCTAGCCGCGCTCGCTCGTCTCCAAACTAGCCAAGACCAAGTGAATAACCGCCTCAACACGATCGAGGGCCGAATTGTTGCTGTAGAAACTAGGTTGCCTCATGCAGAAAATGAAATACTTCATGATTTTGTGAATGACTTCGCGAATGAAAATCCTCCACCTTTTATGGGAGCACAAGAGGTCAACCCTCCCATAGATCCAACTGCAGCTGAGAAACGATTACAATACTTGGAGGAACAACTGATGTATCTCAAAGGGGATGATATCTATAGGGAAAACAATCGCAAGTATGAGGTCGTGAGTTCCAAATTGCCAACCAACTTTAACATGACGGATATCCCGAAATTCAAGGGCATGAAAACCCTTTGAACCATATCCGTGCTTTCAAGGATTACATGTCTATCAAAGGCATTAAACCCGAGATGTTCTTAAAGATCTTTCCTTCATCCCTCGACACCATTCCTAAATAATGGTTTTATTCTCTAGAGCACAAGAAGATTGCCACCTGGGATGATGCCGCGATCGAGTTTGCTAAGCAATATGCGGATAATGCTGAGATTCAAGTCAATATGCGCACCTTAGAGGTTCTTACCCAAAACGATAAAGAAGGCTTCACTGACTTCCTAAGTAGGTGGAGGAAGACTAGTACCCAACTTGTTGAGCGTCCAGATGAAGCGACCCTCGTTGAAAAATTCGTGGACAATTTGAAGCCCATTTATGCAAAGCATTTGAGGTACCAAAACATTAAGACCTTCAAGGACTTAACCGTACTAGGAACAAGGATCAAAGATGACATCCGTAAAGGGCTCTTGTCCAAAACGGTAGGTCGTGGATATCAAGGTTCAATAAGTCGTTCTTATAGCTCTACTAGCAAGACTGATGAGGTTAACCTCCTCGAACCATCAAAGAAGAGTATCCCACAAAGAAAGTTCACAAATATTGGGATACTTATTCCAATGCTCTGAAGAGATTGATGAAACAGGGTAAGCTTCAACCCTTAGGCCCTACACCTGAACCAGAAAAGAAATCCAAGTCCTGGGACGAGAATTCGTACTGCGAATATCTTACAGGTAAGGGACATGATACAGAAAAATGTTACAAGCTAAAACATGTACTTCAAGACATGATTGTAGATGGTCGCCTACCAATACCACCTGGAGGCAAGCCTAACAATACTCAGAATCCTCTTGGAGTTCTGATGATTACAAGTGAAGAATCTACCTTAGATTGTTCACACCTCATTTCTCCAGTCGAAGATGAGATCCATGCAATAGAAGAAGAAGGTAACTACTCTACTATTTCCTTTACCATCACCGACTTTATAGCATGGGCAAAGAGTGTGAATAGGCAAGTCTCAGAATTAGAAAATGTAGTGGCAACCTTACGTGATCCAAGTGCAATACCCGAAGAACGTGCGCCACTAAATCTATCTCAAAATGCTACAATGCAAGAAGTAATAGCCGTGGTTGATGAACTAATCGACCAAATCATCCAATTGGAGGCCGAAATCATGAGATTGAGAGAACTTGCTACTATCAATGGAGTATGGGCCGACGATGATGAAGATGAATACCTCACTGAACACTACCTAGTTAAAGTCGGTGAGGAAATAGTCCAAAACAGTGAGGACCAATATGTAGACCATCTTACTCGTTCAGGGCATCCATACCAAAATGTTTCTCAAAATGGTCCCACAG
Source organism: Silene latifolia (assembly GCF_048544455.1). NCBI lineage: Eukaryota > Viridiplantae > Streptophyta > Magnoliopsida > Caryophyllales > Caryophyllaceae > Silene > Silene latifolia. The sequence continues at coordinate 86,684,033 of NC_133526.1, forward strand.
CCAATGGTCCAATCACCAACGTTGTCACGCCAAATGATAACGAAGATACCTCTACTGACCATTTGCTAAAGCAACTACAGAAGACAAAGGTTGATCTTTCAGTCTGGCAACTAGTTGCAAGCTCGTTCCCACATCGCCAAGCTTTACTGCAAGCCTTGGCCAAACTAAATGTGGCACATAACTCCACACCCGATGACGTGGTCAACTTGGTCTTCCAAGAATCACCTAAGCTAAGTAACCCTGTTACTTTTTCGGATGAAGATTTATCACCTTTTGGCGCTCACAACTTGGCTCTTTACATCACTGTCATTTCCTTGAAGAAGAATGTGCCAATGACTTTGGTAGATGATGGCTCGGCAGTCAACGTCATACCATTAAAAACGGCATACAAATTAGGAATGAAAGAGTCGGATTTGACCCCTACCAACCAAGGTGTTCGCGCATATGATGGTACACGATGAAAAGTGGTAGGACTAGTTAACCTTACCATAGCCACAAGGCCGATTGAACGAAAGGTTAACTTCCAAATAGTGGACATTGAAGCATCCTTTAATATACTTCTGGGAAGACCTTGGATTCACACTTCCAAAGCGGTAACATCCACCCTCCACCAGAAAATGAAGATCCCACTAGATGGTAAAGTGGTGACGATCACTTCGTCACCCATCAAAGCGGTAATATAAAAGAGGTCAAGTAACCAAGTACTCGCGGATCTAGTATATGAACTTGGGGGCTTCCATAGCATAAGCATCATAGAAAGCGAGTTGGCACCCTTGTACTTCAATCCTTACTCCAATTTAGTGGTCAACCACATACTCAAATCTCAGGGATACTTACCAGGAATGCCTTTGAATCCTATCCGAAGAAACACCTTTGCACCCTACAAAGAAGGCAACTCACAAAGGATACCACTAGGACTAGGATACAAACCCACCAAGGAGGAAGCCGTAGAAATGCTCACTCAATTCCAAAACCGCAAGAATGTGGGAATCCAAATGCAACCCTACCTCCCTACCCTAAATGGATACTTTGTTAGATAAGGAAGTCAAGAACTCTTCCATGGGTTTCCCGAGCCTTGGCACTACATAGGAAAGCAACTGTCTGGAATCGAAATCTTTCACGATTGCTACTTTATTCCCACAGAAACGATTCCTACCGTCAAAACTCGCCAAGCACCTTGTTTAGACGAACAAGCTATTAGTTTACTATTTGGGGAAGATCGATTTGTTAGAGCCGCGCAGGATGAGATCATTACCATGATACTTCAAGACGATCACTTCAACCGTACCGCATTGATCACAGAAACCAGCTCGAATCAACAGAAAGGATGGAGAAAGTCGATCAAGTGGACAAACAACCAAGGAAGAATCTTCAAGCTCACCACTGGAGAAGGAGAGATGTTCAAAGGAGAACCAAAAGACGATGAATTTGAGTCAGAGACAGAGTCGGAGTCAGAGTCAGAGTCTAGGGAAGTCCCTAGAGAGTCTCCTCCTGTCGTCACTCCCACTCCCCTTATTTCTCCTAGCTTAGCATCAAATAGTAACAGTAGTTCGGGAAATGTCCCAACAGCTGTCCCTTTACCGCCACTGACTACCGAATAGATGGCTTCTTTGTTTCAACTTTTCTTAAATTTTAATATGAATAAATCAGGTTCTGCTTAGTCTTTGTGTTATTCTGAATGCAATTCTGTTTACGATGATAATGAGGATAACCCAGTCCCACACTCAATCGAAATACCTCCCTACATAGCCAAAGAAATACTACAAGAGAGGGAAGGGGGACCAGTTATAGAAAACATTGAACCCATCAACGTAGGAACTGAACTAGAACCCCAAGAACTTAGGATAGGGACGACCTTGAGCCCCGCCGAGAGGGCCGATTTTATAGACCTCCTACACGAGTTCAAGGACGTTTTTGCTTGGTCCTACAAAGACATGCCAGTGATCGACAGGGATATCACAGAGCACAAAATCCCAATCAAACCGGGTTTCAAGCCCGTAAAACAAAAGCTTCGTTGAATGAAGACAGAATGGGCTCTTAAGATCAAAGAAGAAGTCGATAAGCAATTCAAAGCCGGGTTCATCAAAGTTTTCGAGTATTCAGACTGGGTAGCTAACATAATACCCGTCTCCAAAAAGGATGGGAGAATCCGTGTTTGTGTTGATTTCAGAGACTTAAACAAAGCAAGTCCCAAGGATGACTTTCCTCTACCACATATCGACATATTGGTGGATAATACAGCGGATCACGCATTGCTATCCTTCATGGAAGGATATGCAGGGTATAACCAAATCAAGATGGCCATAGAAGATATGCACAAGACCGCCTTCGTAACTCAATGGGGTACCTATTGCTACACGGTTAAACCGTTTGGGTTAATCAATGCCGGAGCTACATATCAACGCACTGCAACTACACTCTTACATGACATGATGCATAAAGAAGTTGAAGTATACGTAGATGACATGATTGTTAAGTCCAAGGACAGAGAGGGACACATTGCGAACCTTCGCAAATTCTTCTCCAGATTACGAAAGTACAACATGAGGCTCAATCCTCAGAAATGTGCATTTGGAGTAACATCCGGCAAACTCCTCGGATATGTCGTCATCCAACGAGGTATAAAAATAGACCCTTCCAAGATCAAAGCTCTAATTGAAATGCCGCAACCACAAACAGAGAAGGAAGTTAGAGGATTCTTGGGTAAGGTGCAGTACATAAGTTGATTCATATCGAAACTCACCATGATCTGTGAACCTATCTTCAAAAAGCTAAAGAAAACGGATCACACCATGTGGGATGATGATTGTCCAAAGGTATTCGACTGAATCAAGGAGATACTAGCCAAACCACCAGTGCTCATGCCACCCCAACGAGATCAATCTCTTGTTTTATATCTCACAGTAACTGAAACAGCCATAGGAGCTATGCTAGCCCAAACGGTAGGAAAAGAAGAAAGGGCTATCTACTACCTCGGTAAGAAATTCTTGGAGTATGAGTGCAAATACACACCACTCGAGAAGACATGCCTCGCTCTTGTATAGGCAACGAAGAAGCTACGCCATTACATGCTTAGCTACTCCGTCAAAATATACTCCAAAATAGATCCTGTCAAATACCTCTTCGAAAAACCCGTTCTCAATGGACACCTAGCGAGATGGACTTTGATGCTCTCATAGTTCGATCTCAAGTACGTACCTATGAAAGTTATAAAAGGGCGCGCCGTTGCCGAGTTCTTCGCAGAAAATCCAATCAATGATGCACAAAAAATAGACACCTCGTCGTTTCCGGACGAGGATATACTCCAAACAGATGTAGACTCCTGGGATCTTTACTTTGATGGAGCATCGAACTCAAGAGGATTTGGAATAGGAGTGTTGCTCATTTCTCCTGAAGGCGAGCATACACCACTCTATGTCAAACTCGACTTTGAGGTGACAAATAATGCGTAAGAATATGAGGCTTGCCTCATTGGACTACAAGCAGCAGTAGGTTTAGGCATCAAGAATCTTCGGGTACATGGAGATTCATCTTTGATCATCAACAAAATTACGGGATCTTGGAAAATTCGAAGTGAAAGCCTAGTACCCTATCAAGCCAAGATAGACCAGGTTGCCCAATTCTTCGATCAAGTAACGTACCTACACCTACCTCGAGAAAAGAATCAATTTGCAGATGCTCTTGCAAAACTTGCATCCTCGATTAATATGTCGGATACTATGGTAGGAATGCCTTTATGAATCGAACAACGGTCAGAACCGGCTTATGTGCACCAAATCACAGATGAAGAAGAAAACCCAGAGGAACCTTGGTTCCAAGCGATCCTGAACTTCAAACTCAACGACACCTATCCACCGGATATGGATAAGAGGAGACAATGTGCTATACGCTTAATAGCTTCTCAATACGTCCTCATGCAAGGAGAATTATATAAAAGAACGCCTCTTGGCGTAATCCTGCGTTGCCTTGATCATTCACATGCACGGAAAGTGATGGAAGAAGTCCATGATGGAGAATGTGGCCCTCACATGAGTGGACCAATGATGGCAAAGAAAATCACGCATTTGGGATATTATTGGACCACAATGGAATCCGATTGCATCAAGTCTGTCAGACATTATCATAACTGCTAAATTTTCGGGAATGTACAACATGTCCCTCGTTCATTACTCTACACCATGACATCTCCTTGGCCTTTTTCTGCTTGGGGAATCGACATCATCAGAAAAATCACCCCAGCCGGAACAGGAGGTCACTGTTTCATTTTGGTGGCTATCGACTATTTCACCAAATGGGTAGAAGCGGCTTCTTATACTAGTCTCACATCCAAGAACGTGGCAAAATTCATACAAAACAACATCATCTGTCGATCGGTTGCCCACATGAGATCATCAGTGACAATGGATCCCATTTCCAGGCTGAGACTGAGCAATTGCTCGCCAATTACATGATCAAACATCACCATTCCTCGCCATATAGACCACAAACTAATGGTGCAATAGAGGCAACAAACAAAAATGTTGTCACAATCCTTAAGAAAATGATCGACAACTATTGAGATTGGCCAAGCCAGATACCATTTGCCTTATGGGGATATCGCACATCTGTTAGGACGCCCACTGGGGCCACCCCTCTCTATTTGACCTACGGCATGGAAGTCGTGCAACCAGTCGAGCTCGAAATACCATCCTTGCGTATTTTACTCGAAAGTCAAATCCTAGAAGCCGATTGGAAGAGGGATAGGTATGAAGAAATCATCCTCCTGGATGAACGTAGATTGCGCGCATATCAGGCACGTATCAAACGAGCCTTCAACAAAAGGGTTAAGCCAAGGAAAATCAAAGAAGGAGACTTAGTTCTCAAACCAGTTAGAGCTCTTTTACCTGTCGATCCGCGAGGAAAGTTTAAACCCAACTGGGCCGGACCATTTTTGGTCAAATCCATACTCCCGGGGGGTGCAGTTAAGATCACAGACTTAGATAGGAATGAATTTGCCAACCTGACAAACCTCGACCAACTAAAACGTTACTATGCCTAGAATAGGAACAAAATGCACCTTGCGTAACCTCACGTGTCGCTCCTGTGGCACGGAATATAAACGGCCCCTGGCCAGGTGAAATAAGCTAATGTCACCTTGCTCTTGCATTTTGACAAATCGTCATCCTCATATCATCAAATAAACTGAATTGTGCTTTAAGAGTAAGTAAAGCTCATGCTTATTTTCTAAGTTCATTATAAGCTCTTGCTTAGAACAATTATTCTTTTACATTTACTTGAACTACGCGCAAGGGTTTGATTTAATTTTTAAAATGAATACGTAGGCAATCCTTCACAGGATACAACCCATTATTTTATTAATGTAAATATAAGGACATTTGCATATGCATTTGGAATTCGACAAGAATAATAAAAGAAAATTACAACGGTTTCATAACCATTTAACCTTTTATTTCATTAATTTCCATAATAATAATAATAATACGCTACATAATAAAATAAATGCTAAAATAAATAGGCTAGGATTCTAAAACCCCACCATATAATAATAATAATAATAATAATAATAATAATAATAATAATAATAATAATAATAATAATAATAATAATAATAATAGTTTTGACCGGTCCTCTCTCTAAAATCCCTCTCTAAAATCCTCTCAAAATTGCGACTGAAACCTAGCATCGCAACCATGGCCCGGGGCCGGCCGCCGAGGGCAGGGGAACCTTCTGTTCCTACTGCTTCTGTGGATCATAATTCTGTGGTTGTTGAAGATGTGACAGATGAGCCTGATGAGACTGTTATGCCGTCGTCGGGCAAGGCTCCTCAAAAGGGGGCTGTATCTACTTCTGGGACGGCGGCGACTTCTGGAACGAAGACGATTCCTCCTGTGGGTAATGCTCCTAAAACTTATTCTCAGGTATTGAAGAATTCCTCTAAAGGTATGAATCTTTCATTCTTCCCTGTGATTGACTCCTCGGTTAGTATTGAGGAAGAGGATATTGTTAAAGAGGTTGAATACTGGCAGACTACTCTTGTGGGTACTGTTCTGGGTAGGCAATCTACGCTGGTTCAAATTGAGAGTTTGGTTTCTAAGTATTGGACGCATATCACAACCCCAAAGATTCTGTACTTTGCAAAGGGCTGGTACTATTTCAGGTTTGCAAGTGCGGAAGACATGGAAAAAATTCGTTCAGATACTTGGAACGTAAATGGATTCCCTCTTGTCTTTAACCCTTGGAGCCCTACAGTGGTGGACGAGTTAAATGTTACTCATGTTCCTGTGTGGGTGCTATTTCCTAATCTTGACCCTTGTTTTTGGTCGAAATCTGGCTTGAGTAAGGTTGCTAGTGCTGTTGGCAATCCTATTTGTGCTGATGAACACACCACAAACAAAAGCAAGTTGGCCTTTGCTAGAGTTTTAATAGATGTTGATCTTTCTAAGGAGCTTCCAAAGGCAGTTCAGATTCAATCCCCTTATCGTGGCACTCTCTTGCAGAAGATTTATTATGAATGAGTGCCTCACTTTTGTACTGCCTGTAAGAAGGTTAGGCACACCAAAGATAGATGCAATCCTGCTGGTAAGCCTAAGACTGCTAAGACTGTCTATAGGCCAAAGAAAACTGTGGATGCTCAGCAGGTGGTTGCTCCTTCAACTGCTTCTGTGAGTAACCCTAAAACTCCTGAGAAGAAGAAATCTCCTGTGAAGACAACTGTTGCTATAAAACTTACCAACAGATTCTCTGCACTTCAGGATGGAAATCTTATTGAGCCTGATCACACTGCAGAGCCTTCTTCTGAGGTTGTTGTACTGGATACTGAGGATGAGCACTCTGTCAGTGAGACTGAGGATGCTGTGGTTTTTGAATTGGATCCTGGAGACATTCATGCCTCCCATGATCCTCACAATATGGAACATTAGGGGTCTCAATGACCCCTTAAAACAGCAAGAGGCTCACCAACTCTTGCTGGATAAAAAGGTGGACTGTGGTGCTCTGATTGAGACTCATGTCAAGCACACAGCTCTCATGGATATTAGTAGTAGATTTCTTCCTTATCAACTTGTTCATAATAATGATAAGCATTATAATGGTCGTATTTGGATTTTTTGGAACCCTGTGGCTGTTGCTCTTACTGTTCTTCACAAGTCAGCTCAGCACATACACTGTTCTCTTCTTCATATTGCTTCCCAACAGCAAATGGAGGTTACTTTTGTATATGCTTTTAATGCTAGGCTTGATAGAAGAGGGCTCTGGTCTCATCTTCAGTCCATTTCCTCTCAGGTTTCAGTGCCTTGGTTATGGTTTGGAGATTTTAATGTTGTTTTGAATATTGATGAAAGGCTGGGCTCTTCTCATGTCTAGGTTGCTGACATTGATGAGTTTAGTCAGTGTATTGATAATTGTAGTCTGGTGGATCACCCTGCTACTGGTTGCCATTTTACATGGAACAATAAACAGGGTGATGGTCTCAGATGGGCTAAGTTGGACAGGATTCTGGTGTCTCCTCAGTGGTTTGCTAGCTTTCGTTCTACTGCCACTTTTCTGAATGCTGGATTTTCTTACCACTCCCCTTGTCTGGTTCAAATTGATGGTATGGCTTCTCCCTGCAGACCAAAATTCAAGTATCTGAACTGTTGGGCTCTTTCCCCTCAATTCCAGAGCACTGTTTGCAGGAGTTGGAGTTCTCATTATTATGGTGGGCACATTATATCTCTTTTTCAGAAACTTAAGCAGCTTAGGAGTGGTCTTAGAAAGCTTCATACTTCCTCTTTCACTAATCTCTCTGACAGAGTGGCTAGTTGCAAGTTAGCTCTTAAGCACTGCCAGGATAATCTTAGTATTTCTCCCATGGATTCTGCTCTCCTTAGGGAGGAGAGAACTCTGGTGCAGGAGTATCTTCAGATTAAACGAGCTGAGATGCAAATCCTGTTCCAGAGGGCTAAAGTTCAGCATATTCAGTCTGGTGATCTTAGTACTCAATATGTTTATTCAAAGATTTCTGCCAGGAAAGTTAGGAACAACATTGGGAGCATTCTTGATGCAGCTTGTAAGATTTGTACTGGCTCTCATGAGGTGGCTCAGGGGTTCCTTGATTACTACTCTTCTCTCCTGGGCTCTTCTACTCCTGTATTTCCTTTGCCTTCCCATCTTTTTCTACAAGATACAGTGTCTCCAGAGCAATGTGGCTCCCTTACACAACCTGTGAGAGTGCCTGAGATCTTGGATGCATTGAAATCTATAGACAGAAATAAGAGCCCAGGTATGGATGGATACTCTTCTGGATTCTTTTTGGATGCCTGGACTGTTGTTGGTCAGGACTTTAAGAATGCTGTCCTGGAATTCTTTCAAACTTGTTCTATGCCTAAGGTTGCTAATTCCACTTTGCTTGTCCTTGTCCCTAAGATGGATACCCCTCTTACTGTCAAAGACTACAGACCTATTGCCTGTTGTACTACGTTTTATAAGGTCATTAGTAAAATTCTTGCTAATAGACTGAAACAGGTCCTGGACTCCATTGTTGGTCCAGAGCAAGCTGCTTTTGTGGCTGATAGAGATATTTTTGATAATACTATGTTAGCTCATGAGCTTGTCTCTAAATATGGTCGTGCTTATCTCACTCCTAGATGTTTACTCAAGGTAGACATCAGGAAAGCTTTTGATTCTGTTAATTGGACTTTCCTTAAGGACTGTTTGCTCTACCTCCATTTTCCTTCAACTTTTGTGGACTGGGTTATAGCTTGTATCACCTCTCCATATTACTCTTTGCTGATAAATGGTGAAGTGCAAGGCTTCTTCCCTGGTAAATGTGGGCTCAGACAGGGTGATCCCTTGTCCCCATACCTTTTTGTGCTTTGTATGGAGGTGTTGTCAAGGCTTCTCAGGACTCTTCCTAAGGTGAAGAACTTCTCTTATCACCCAAAGTGTGTTCAGTTGAACCTTACCCACCTTATTTTTGTTGATGATTTACTTGTCTTCACTAGGGGGGACCTCCCTTCTGTCAAAGCTGTTTCTGACTGTCTGGATCAGTTTAGTTTGTTTTCAGGTCTGGTTGCTAATCCTTCTAAAACTGACCTCTATTTTGGAGGGGTAGCAGCTGATGTAAAGGGTCTCATTTTGGCTGCCACTGGATTTAGTGAGGGTAAATTCCCTTTCAGGTATTTGGGTTTGCCCTTGTTCAATGCACGCATTACTCAGGATATGTATCAGCCTCTGCTTGATAAACTCAAAGCAAGCATTCAGCATTGGGCTAACAAGTAACTGAGTTATGCTGGTAAGACTTTGCTGGTGAACTCTATTATTTTTGGGTTAAACAATTTCTGGGGGGGCAAGTATTTTATTTCCCAAGGTGGTCATTAAGAAAATCAACAAGATTTGCAAGGATTTTCTTTGGGGTATCTCTGATGGAACTCGTAGGCATACTTTCCTTAAGTGGCAATTACTATGTTCCCCAAAATTAGAGGGGGGATAGGCATAAAAGAAGTTCTCAGTTGGAATTGTGCGCAAATGGTAAAATGGGTCTGGAAACTGTTTAATAAGCCTCAGTCTATTTGGACTAGGTGGGTTCACACTTATATCCTTAAGGGGCTGAGTATTTGGTTAGCTAAGGAAACAATTTCAAATTCTTGGTATTGGAACAATGTGGTTAAGATGAAGGACCTTCTTCTTAATGTTGCTGGTTCTTCTCCTCTTGCAATGCAGCTGCTTGAGACTTTTACCCATCATGCTCGGTTTGACACAAATGCAGCCTATGATCTGGTGAGAAATAGGCATGAGCCTGTGCCTTGGCATCCTGTTGTTCATGGTAAAGGTTGTCATCCTAAATACTCTTTTACTGGTGTTATGGTTATGAATGATAGCCTTCCTACTGTGGCTAAGCTTATTAACCGTGGCTTATGTTTGGTTAATCGTTGTGTGCTTTGTGAATTTTCTATGGAGGATCTTCACCATGTCTTCTTTAATTGCTCTTACTCTCGACAAGTTTGGGCTGCTATTGCTACATGGGTTCACCTTCCTCTGCATTTCTCCTTGGATGCTATTGTTCAGGCGTTTCTCTCTGAATTCAGGACTGGCAACCAAAAGGCGAGTTTGATGGCTTCTTTTCATTTCATCTGGAAGGAAAGGAACTCTAGGATTTTTAAGGGGACTAAGTCCTCGTCTGATTCTCTTTGTATTGTTATTAAACGTGCTATCTCTTTGCGTCTGTATGGCTCTTTTGCCTAGGCTTTTTGTTGGTTATCTTCTTTTTTAGGGGGCCTCCTTGGTCTCCTTTGTAGGAAAGGGTGGCAAAGATCTTGTATGTAATGTTTTATCTTGATGAAATAATAAGATCTAAAACTTTTCTGCAAAAAAAAAAAAAAATAATAATAATAATAATAATAATAATAATAATAAATAATATCAAAGACTTAGGCTATTCTTCCATTTTCCCTTTGCCTTTGTCGTTCTTATCATATTTCTTGTCTCGACCACGGTCCGGACGCTCCTGCGCTATCTCAGACCTAATCACCAACGGTCTCTCTCGTGGTCTAGCCTTGCCATTCTTATTCACCACCTTTTCCACGGCAGGAGAAGTCTTCGGTTTCTTCGATGGATGAACAACTCGAAATCCGGTTTCTTCCTCTCCCTCGGTCAAGTGCTTCTCTTTCTCCTTCTCTACATCACGAACCTTGTAGTCAACAGGCTCACGTTTCTTTAGTCTCTCACGCTGCTTAGGAGTAGTAGCTTTCCTCCACTGCAAGTAGGAATCTGATACGCATAGTGCACTAACAGAAGAGTTCAGGAACCACATGTTTCTTTGAGCCCATTTGATGGTCCACTCTCTTCGGCTCTCAGTAGTAAGCGCCATGGTAGTCTGAGGAACAGTATCAAGCTTCGGAATCGTCTGCTTAAATCCAACCTGCCTCATCAGTCTCTCTGGGAAGATACATACCATGAATTCCAAGCCAGGAGTGCGCACAGATCGGGTAGGATCCAAGGACGATACTTCAGTAACAGATTTAAGATGCCACCATGGTACGATCCATCTAATCAAGGGACCATCCTCGCTCTTCAGCTTGTTCTCCCAGTAGTTGCAGACTCGAGTAAAGTCCACCATGTAAAGCCTAGTCCTCATTGCAATTGAGCGAGCATAATAAGCAGGAACATTAACTGGGGGCTCGATCAATCGAAGGCGCTCCATAAGCCAAACCTACCAAAAGCAGGTATTAGTATTCGAAAAAACGAAAAAACAAAAAAAAAAGAGAGAAAGAAAAGTGTGTTCTTTTACCTTCAAAATGATGGGACTTCCCAAATAAGGAAGGTCGCGGTTGGCTTTCCTGTTATCTAACCCCAACAGGATCTCTCCTAAACACAGGCAAGCTGGGCTCCTGCACAGCTCCATCTGCTCAACTAGGCTCAAATAGCGAGGGTCGCCTCTCATATCCTCATCAACATGCCCTTGAAGGACGTAAACATGCAGTAGGCAAAACCCGAATGCCCTCCGCCTCGCAACATAAGAGATAGTAGGATCTGCCCTATTTATGAATCGATCAATGAAATCAAGCATTCGGACTCCTTTTGAGGTCACAAGACGGTCAACCTCAGCTCTTGTCAATCCAAGCAAATCCTTAAATTTGTTTTTATACCCTTGAGAAGTAGAGGGTATAGCAGGTAAATGTTCCGGGTCCCAACCACCAATTACAACAATTTCTTCAGGGAATGGGCAGATATCGCCTCCAGGAAAGGCAAATACGTGATAGTTCGGGTCTCAGTACTCGAGACAAGCATCCAAGAACGGTTTAACAACCTTAATTACCTTCAAGCTCAAAATTTATCCAAAGTTGTAGGCACCCATATCATGTTTCTCTACATCTGAGAACTCATTTGTCCATTCTTTGAGACGAATTTCGAAAGTATTCATGATATAATTAATTAGAGAGCTTTATATAATAAGACGGAGAAAGACGGAAGAATTATGTGAGTAAAACCTCCATCGACGTTTATATTTATACTAAAAGCTATCTCCTAAAATCTGTCAGGACGGACACACTTAGGAAAGGGCGCAGCACTTGCTGCGCCTCTTCAAAGAGACGCAGCTCCTGCTACGCCTCTTCCTCAGCTGTATTTCTGTGATTTTCCGCGTTGAACATTTCCTAATTCCTTAAAGTATACTTTCCTATTCGCATGGGTTATTATTTTTGGTAATTCCGTCGAATTACTATATTTCGAGTTTCCTAATTCCACGGGCACGCATTTCGAGGCGACATCGGCATCCTCGTCATTTCAGCACACTTATCCATTTCCTTTTAATTTTATTTTTTGGGGAATCATTTCACTCCCGTTTCATATCACAATTCAAACTTATATGTGTAGATACCCGTATCCGTCGATATTGGAATTTATAGAGAACCCGACAAACACCCGATGATGATAGGACACATGTATTCTTTAGTTGTCATTGTCATTATTTGGAGCTCGTTTTACGAGGTAGAATGGGCGTCGTCGATGAAGTATTTTATTAATTTAAATGATATTTAAATTAATGTTTTTTAGTGAGTTCATTTTATTAATTTAAATGATATTTAAATTAAAGCTTTTTTAAAGTGATTTCAATTTAATTTATTTTGAATTTTACTTTCCCAAGTTTATTTTATTGAAAATAAAATAAATATTCGATTTGAAAAATCATTTTATGAATATATTTGATTTGAAAAGTCATTTATTTTAATGGATTAATTGATTTGAAAAATCGATTTTAAAAGCGAAGAAAACTCGTTTTTAAACATGTGTTTTTGAGCTCGATTTTAGCTCGGTTTTTGAGCCCGTTTCCTTTACGAATTGGCACGAATCTCGAGTACACTAACCAACCTAAGCCTCTACCCATCCACCCTTGTTCGAACCCCCTATCCACGGCCCAAATTCCATCCCCAAACACCCCCCAACAGCCCGCAACAAACGAGCAGCCCCCCTGTTTTGGCAGCTCATTCCCGAGCCCAAAACCCGCTCCAAACACCACCAAGACCCGTACCCATTAACCCTAACCCATACCCTAGTATCCTACCCATATTATCCTAGCTTAATCACCAAGAAAACCCCTCTCAAACCCTCCCAAAAGCTGCTGGACAGCAGCCATACCGGATGAAGCCCGATTGCCCCTCCCTCTCTTTTAACCTACTTTAACTCCTTATAAATACCACCCCTTCACCATACATTCATTCCTCTAAGTTCTCCATACATCCAACCATCACTCACAAGCTTTAAACCTCAGAAACAAACCCTCAAAAACCCTCCACAAAACCGACATACAAACTGAAACTGTTTGTGTGTCCTCCTCGAAAAACAATTCGTTCCTCCCTCAAACCTCCATCAAAACTCGAGTTTCTTGTTCCTAATTAACCACATAACATCCATCTATACATTAGACAAAGATTTACGAGCCAAATTGCCCTTGAGAGTACACGAAATCCCTCGAAAAACAGAGTGTTATACACTCTGTTTTCGCGGTTTATTCTTGTCTGTCCAGTTCTGTTTGTGCTCGTTTTTCGTGCCCAATAACACAAAACAAGCAGAGGTTGCTTTAAGATCCCTGTTCTCCTCTCTTTCTAGTTTTCAAAACATCTTTTAAATCGAATTTTCGTCGTGAAACGAGGGAGATATCATCGTTTGAAAGTTGCTGTCCAGATTTGTCAAAAAACGCGTGTTGCTTTGTTTCTTCGTCGACGACGGCCTCTCGAGATAAAATATACCATCGATTACGACCCAAGACGGTGTCAACGATACATGTAGGTTGAGGGTGCATCAAATCCTCCTCTTTTCCCTTTTATTTCGTTTGTTTTATGCTTGTTTTTTATTGTCTTGTTTTTGTTTGTTTTTCGTTTTGTTTATCGATTGTTCTAATTAATTATGAAACTAGTTAGTCCGAGTATGAGTTAAAGTACCACCATGAACACCCGTGTTGACTTGAGATGGGAAAATAAACCGCTACTTCAGTCGGTCGTACACCCCGTCTCATTTACATATCCTCGTGTTCAAGGTAGGGCATAAATAAAACGAATTTCTAACTTCGCTCTTCGCTTTTGACCCCTTTTGTTATTTCGGCCAATTCGACATACCTTAGGACCCGTTGTATTTTAGTTTAACCTCTGATTGTTGGCATGTAACTCGTTTAGATGACATTAGACCAATTTGATAACCTAATTAGACACATTAGGGTACATCGACATAGCTTTAAAAATCGATTAACAATTCTGTAACTTAATGAACGCATCTCTCTCTTTCACCTAATTTCTCGCTAGTATAAGAGTGCGTGATTATCACCTTCTTATTAACACTCGATGAGTTAACTTAATTAGTAAACTTGACCTAATTTGACCCCTTGTAGGCCGTGTAGAATACACCTTTGCGCGACATCCTTCCAATCGATCAACGTCGTTTCTAACTAGTTTTCTAATTTGTTTCGAGCTCATTCCGCGATCAATTGATCTAACTAATGAACCTAACCTAGGACTTAGGGTAACCTTGTTTGGTTTGGGCCGTGATTTGGCCGTGGCCTTTGGCCTTTCCTATTTCGTTTGTTTTTGCATCGTTCGTTCTTTATTTGTCTTGTCACTTGTAATTATTTTATGTTTCTTCGAGTCGCGTTTTGTAATTTGTTTGTAATTAGTTTTCCTTTATCGAGTCAAATGATTTCTAAAAACCTCAGTCTTGTTTGGTTGGACGGTTGTGCCCCAATGCAAGTGAGAGCGTAGTAAATCGCATGTTGTTTAAAACAACATGGCCCGATTTATGCTAATGCATGCTTTGGCGCGTGGCCCTATGTCTAATTCGATGAGATTGAGCGAAAGCACACATCACGAGGAGTGACCCAAGGCCGTGTGTCATGTAGGCCGTGAGTCACCCCTCTTGTGCACGGTTTTCTAGGCCAAATGGCCGTGTAATGTTGTCGTGTATAGTGTTGTATGTAGCAATTGTATTTAGATCGAGTTGTATCTTTAATTTATTGTTGTGTCGGCATGAAATGCCTGGTTTGTAATAGGTAGATCCCAACGGCTCCCCCATTCCCCCTTTAAGCCTTGTTTGCTTTGTATGTTGTTAGATTAATCAACCCACATGCTAAATTACAACTTTGACAAAGTTAGTTTAGTTGCATCTAAAACGACATAGAAATTGTTGTCACATGATAGGGTTAAAACAACGTTTGCATATCATACATCGTAGTAGCTATGACCTTGTTTGAACTCCGACACTTGACTTAGTAGAGGCCGTTATTGACGGGCGGGGTTGGGTGTCCTTATGGGCTTCCCAACACGTACCCTCACCCCTTACTCAAGATCTATGGTTTGTGGATCCGTCTAAATACCATTGGATTACGAGAGTCATTCAAATCGAGTGATATAGGGTACAAGTCTTTATCTTTAATCACTCGTAGTCGATTGGCTTTATGCTTTTCGATGAAAGGTGTAAAGTTGACTTGAACGGTTCCAAGTTCCCAAAAAACTTCGTGGCGACTCTAATTTGTCTTAATTCGATTCGAAAGAACCTCGAGTCGATTATGCCTGTGTGGATCCCGCGGACGCAGCCTTCCCGAGGGCCTTGTCCACATTTGGCGACTCACTGGGAAAAGAGGACTAGTTACAGTGTGTTTCTAGGGTCTTTTCCTCCGAGGTGAAACTTGAAAAGAAAGTGTTGGAAAGTAAAACATTACTCATAGTGCTACGATTCATGCATAAACCCTTAAGGACTTGCCGGGCCGTCCCGGCGTTTCTTCGTGATGCGTGGGGGCGACGTCCCACTATGCCGTGAAGCCGCACATTGCTCGCTTCCACTTCGCCTCGCGTGGTTCTTGATGGTGGGGACGATCTTCTAGGTACTTTACCTTAAGACACCTTGCTCTATAAGACCGCAAAAGGATGGAGGGCATAGACCTTCTTGTAGAAGACTTGCCGAGACTTAGAGACGTCTAGGAGCATACATCCTTATAACATGAGAATGACAATGTGCAATGTGTTTTCCCGAGTCTTTATTTTCGAAAATTCCCATGTCCTTTTCAAAACCGAAATTTTGAACAACTTATTTTCAAAATAGCATGGTTTTAAAAACGCGGAACGCTGCCCAAATCGGACTAGAAATTTCGGCCCAAAATGAGCTTTTATAGCCGGCATGCTGCCCATTTCAAATCTCATTTTCAAATCAATCCTTCATTTTTCAAAATCAATCCAAATGTTTCTCGAACCTCAACCAAGCATGAAATGCGTCAAGTCGTGTCCGGGTCATGGCCGTGTTAGGCCGGGTGTGTTTCGTTCTAAGAGTCTAGAACACGACCTTGTTGGGTCACCCAAGCTCACCTCTTGGGCTTCGAGTCATGTTGGTCGACCTTTTGGTCTAGGATAGTCCACAAAAAACGTCCAAGCTAGGCCCTTTAGGACGTTTTCCCTCGAACCCATGGGCTGTGTTAGCCCAACCACGGGTTTAGTCACACCAAGTCCAGTTTAGAATCGAGTTATGACAGTTTGAGTCATGTCGTTTTGTCTAGTCTAAAATGAACCGATGTCTAAATCCAACCGTGAGTCGAACCTTTGGTTAGTCAGTCTCAAGTCGAGTTTTTGTCTGAGTCAAGTTGGGGTCGTGTCCTTAAGTGTGCAGGGGCTCTTACTTTAAATATTGACTCGGTTCGGGGTTTTCTTGTAGAAAGGCCGCCAAAAACCCGACGTCAAGCAATGGAAGATGCTGTTAACAAGCTCACTGAGGCCGTGAACCTCATGATGACCCGAATGGATGCGATCGAATCTAAGCTGGGTGAATATTCCTCTTCATCTACCCCACCTGTGACTGATCTGGAGAAACGGTTCAAGTTCATTGAAGACCGTCTGAAGCTCTCCCAGGGGAAGAACATCCACTATGAAAATGCTAGGGCCTATGCCCCAGTTCAGGATAAGTTGCCTACAAACATGGTACTCACTGATATCCCAAAGTTTAAGGGCACAGAAGATCCGGTCCACCATGTTAAGGCCTATAAAGGGTACTTAGCATTGAAAGGAGTACCTGCTGAAATGCTCTCTGAAATTTTCGCTCAATCTCTGGATGAACACCCGAAGGCGTGGTTCTACAATCTTGACCTTAAGAACTTTCCCACTTTCAAGATATTACGGTGGAGTTCTCGCAAGCACTATCTTTGATAATGTCGAGATTCAAACCAACATAAGAACATTGGAGGTGATGACACAGAAAGAAAAAGAAGGCTTTACTGAATTCCTTGCAAGATGGCGCGCTGAAAGCGTGAAGTTAGCCAAGAAGCCCGACGAAGTTGAAATGGTAGATAAGTTTGTAAAGAATCTACGACCTGTTTATCGCAATGCTCTTAAATACCAGAATTTTGGCTCTTTCAAAGAATTGATAAGAATCGGGATAAAGGTAGAAGATGATGTCATAAGGGGGCCGAGGTGAAAAGCCGAAAGGGTACCAAGGGGCGTCATCGTCTAAGGGCAAGGCTCAAGCAGCGGCCCATGTTGATGAAGCCATCAATCTCTTAGAAGGGCAATCGAAGAAGTCGCAGCGCCAAACACCTAGGGCATTCACCGATATCGGATGCACTTATACATATGCTCTCCAAAGGCTCATAGCCCAAGGAAAGCTGAAGCCTATTGGTCCAACTCCGGACCCTCCCACTGATCAACAAGGTAAATGGTATAAACCAAATGCCTACTGTGCCTTTCATCAAGGGAAAGGCCATGATACTGAAAGGTGCTATCGACTGAAGCACGAAATCCAAGACATGATTGAGAATGGAACACTCCCAATCCCAACTGTTAAACCCAATAACATCACCAATTCATTTGTCGATCACGCCAACTTTGTTTCTGTCGAAGACAATATCGATTATTCCCATCTTATCCGCCCATGTCACTTGAAAGGGATGTTCAACGGGAAAATATTTGTGGATTGCTTTGAATTCTTGCCAAACCCGAAGAATGAAATTCAAGTTGGGAGTCTTGCTCTAGAATGTACTCCTCTCGTTAACGAAGTTAATAAAGGACAATTCAATTCACCAACCTTCATCACTGGCGTAGATCCTCAGAGGACTACCTCGTGATGGAGGCAGACCATCAAAGGGATCAAAGACTAGAGCCGAGCATCAAAGTTGACAAGCTGAACAAGGGAAAGCTCAAAACTAGATTTGAAAATTATGAGTCGGATCTGTTTTCTTATCTTAGTCGAGTCGAGTCTAGGACTTTCTTTTCTTGAAGTCGAGTCATTTGTTCCGCGATGACCTAAGGTGTGTCCTAGGAATCGTTCTTCCGAGTCTGTTAAGCTTTTGCCATTCCAATAAAAGGTTGCAATTTCGTTTCCCAATATGTCTTGTTTTCAGTCCTCAATCATTCTGGAAACATGATAAAACGCACAACACACTCAAAGGAATCCCTGGGGTAGAAATATGTCATGTTTCAAAATGTAAGGTACACTAGGATCCCGTGTTTGATTCCTTTACCTATTCCATGTCTGGGGTAGAAAACCTTCATCTGAACCAATGTTTGTGACAAGCTTTTAGATGATTCAATGACAAACCCGGACTAGCTCCTTGTTTCCCCTATCGATGATGGAAGGCAAGCCTTTTCCCCAACAAAATCATCCCATCTCGAAGAGAGAATATATCAACCCGTTCTAACAAGGAATTGTTAGTTCCTACCCAAATTAGTTGGCGAAGCCCAGTTTTTAAGGTGTATCCATTTATGACTAAGAGAATGAATAGAAGATCATTTTCAAAGAGAGAAAAAAGATGAAAAATAATGAAAAAGGAGAAAAGGAGAAAATTTGGAAAAATGAAAAAAAAATGAAAAAAAAAAAGAAAAATGAAAAAAAGATGAAAGAAAAAGAAAAAAAGGAAAAAAGATGTTGAAGTTATTGCAGAATGTTTTTTGGTTGAATGTCGAAGTTACGGAAGCCAGAATTCAAGTCAAGTACCCATAGTTGAGGTTCAATGGGCGAAGCCCAAAAGCATAAGTAGTAACCTCTTTACCCTCTAAGTCCTTCCTGAGACAGTTGCAAAGGGATAGTCGGGAATTTTGAGAATTATTCCGCTTGTGTTGTTAAACCCAGCCTTTAGGGTCCAGACATGGAAATTTGAACCCAAATCTTTTTTCTAACCCATTTGCACTCGTGGTTCATCAAACCCGAGACACCCATTCCAACCACATCAGCAGCCATAGCCCTTGGCCTTAGCACCACAAAATAAACATTCAGAATGATGGTTAACCATTCCAACTTGTTATTACCAAGCTCCACATCCCAAAAGATCCAAGCCTTTTACACCTAACCCCAAACACGGGATTTAACGGTACTTTACAGGCTAGAATGGGATATGACATGATACCTTAGGTGAAACCTTCGAGTGTGTACACACAATCAAAATGCCAATTTAATGCACCTTGATCGAACTACGTCGGATTTGATTTCGCTCCACGCGAATACGTAGGCAGTCCTTCAGAATAAGGGATTCAATCCACCCATCAACCAAGTTGTCATCTTGTCGGTTTCTTACGGGTCTTAACTAAGTCCAAATGAAGCCACCTTTGTTTGAGTCGGTCTTAGCACTCGATGTAGGCTAGGATAAGGATATAGGTTCGGATGAATATTATCAAGCCTCAGAATGAGCTTTATCTAACGGATTAGGGAAAGATGCTCAGTCAGATAGGTGTGGGTTTTTTGTTGGGAACAGAAAATATGAAAAAACCCGCTGAAAAGAAAGAAGGCGTGGAAGAAAAAATAGTAAAAGCCCGCTGAAAAGAAAGAAGGCGGTGGCAAGAAATGATGAAACTCGCTGAAAAGAAAGGAGGCGAGGAGAAGAGTGACAGAATGTTCCCAACAAGAGTGATGTGTGATGTCTAAGTGTTCTAGTAAAATCAACCTGTGTTTAGTGTCTGGGTGAAGCCAACGTTGGTGCTCCGTGAGTTTAATCCACCTTATCAATGTCAAGTGATCTTGATTCCCATGTGCCCTCGGGAGCACGCCCATGCCATACGATACCTCCGTCCCAAGTTCGACGACCTTGTGATTCCCATTTGCCATCTTTTGGCGCCAGAATGGCCAATTTACATTTCTACCCCCAACAAGTCAATAATTGAATTATAACCCATGCACACTTACGGTTTTATTTTCCTTTTTTGTTTTACGGTAGCGGGCTACGCCCACGTTTGTTTACGGGTCATACAGAGTGTCTGAGTCGTATTTCCTGCTCACCCGTCAAGGTTCGATTTCAAAAATGCCAAAAATTTCAGAATTTCAAAATTTCAAAAACTTTCAAAATTTCAAAAACTTCTTTCGCGACTTATGGACAGATGGTTCAAATCTCAAAATTCAAAATCAAATTTTGGGTCGACGACCTAACATCTAAATGACTCGTTTCAAATTCAAATTTCGGGTCGATGGCCCAATTATTCAAAATTTTCAACATGTTCAAATTTTGGGTTGATGACCCAGTCTTTCAAACTCAAATTTCGGGTTGATGACCCAACATTCCAAGTGATGTCAAATTCAAACTTCGGGTCGATGGCCCACTTTTTCAAATTCTCAAATTCAATTTTCGGGTCGATGACCCAACCTTTCAAATGATCCAATTTCAAGATCGATGATCCAAATGTGCTTAAGTGATGATTATTGCTCGTACGTTTCTATGTTTCAAATATAGCAGGATATGCTTGAACTGGGGGCTCTAAAGTCTTCGACTTTAGAGCCATTGCAAACTGGGGGCTCTGAAGCCGTTGGTTTCAGAGACCATTATCAAGATGTAAAGGATGACATCCACCAAGAATTCAATTCAATACAAGAGTATGAAATGGAAGAATTCCGTAGCTGAAAGCAAATGATGAAAGCGGCGGCAACCTCCTTGGAAAGTCCCGTCCCATTCGGACAAGCGCCAGCAGATGATAAATTTTGGACATACGCCAGCAGATGATAAACTTTGGGCATGTGTCAGCAGTGGCCGAACTACGACGCGGGTTTGATTCCGTCAGAAACGGATGCTCTGTAGATACCCGTATCCGTCGATATTGGAATTTATAGAGAACCCGACAAACACCCGATGATGATAGGACACATGTATTCTTTAGTTGTCATTGTCATTATTTGGAGCTCGTTTTACGAGGTAGAATGGGCGTCGTCGATGAAGTATTTTATTAATTTAAATGATATTTAAATTAATGTTTTTTAGTGAGTTCATTTTATTAATTTAAATGATATTTAAATTAAAGCTTTTTTAAAGTGATTTCAATTTAATTTATTTTGAATTTTACTTTCCCAAGTTTATTTTATTGAAAATAAAATAAATATTCGATTTGAAAAATCATTTTATGAATATATTTGATTTGAAAAGTCATTTATTTTAATGGATTAATTGATTTGAAAAATCGATTTTAAAAGCGAAGAAAACTCGTTTTTAAACATGTGTTTTTGAGCTCGATTTTAGCTCGGTTTTTGAGCCCGTTTCCTTTACGAATTGGCACGAATCTCGAGTACACTAACCAACCTAAGCCTCTACCCATCCACCCTTGTTCGAACCCCCTATCCACGGCCCAAATTCCATCCCCAAACACCCCCCAACAGCCCGCAACAAACGAGCAGCCCCCCTGTTTTGGCAGCTCATTCCCGAGCCCAAAACCCGCTCCAAACACCACCAAGACCCGTACCCATTAACCCTAACCCATACCCTAGTATCCTACCCATATTATCCTAGCTTAATCACCAAGAAAACCCCTCTCAAACCCTCCCAAAACCGGCTGGACAGCAGCCATACGGGATGAAGCCCGATTGCCCCTCCCTCTCTTTTAACCTACTTTAACTCCTTATAAATACCACCCCTTCACCATACATTCATTCCTCTAAGTTCTCCATACATCCAACCATCACTCACAAGCTTTAAACCTCAGAAACAAACCCTCAAAAACCCTCCACAAAACCGACATACAAACTGAAACTGTTTGTGTGTCCTCCTCGAAAAACAATTCGTTCCTCCCTCAAACCTCCATCAAAACTCGAGTTTCTTGTTCCTAATTAACCACATAACATCCATCTATACATTAGACAAAGATTTACGAGCCAAATTACCCTTGAGAGTACACGAAATCCCTCGAAAAACAGAGTGTTATACACTCTGTTTTCGCGGTTTATTCTTGTCTGTCCAGTTCTGTTTGTGCTCGTTTTTCGTGCCCAATAACCCAAAACGAGCAGGGGTTGCTTTAAGATCCCTGTTCTCCTCTCTTTCTAGTTTTCAAAACATCTTTTAAATCGAATTTTCGTCGTGAAACGAGGGAGATATCATCGTTTGAAAGTTGCTGTCCAGATTTGTCAAAAAACGCGTGTTGCTTTGTTTCTTCGTCGACGACGGCCTCTCGAGATAAAATATACCATCGATTACGACCCAAGACGGTGTCAACGATACATGTAGGTTGAGGGTGCATCAAATCCTCCTCTTTTCCCTTTTATTTCGTTTGTTTTATGCTTGTTTTTTATTGTCTTGTTTTTGTTTGTTTTTCGTTTTGTTTATCGATTGTTCTAATTAATTATGAAACTAGTTAGTCCGAGTATGAGTTAAAGTACCACCATGAACACCCGTGTTGACTTGAGATGGGAAAATAAACCGCTACTTCAGTCGGTCGTACACCCCCGTCTCATTTACATATCCTCGTGTTCAAGGTAGGGCATAAATAAAACGAATTTCTAACTTCGCTCTTCGCTTTTGACCCCTTTTGTTATTTCGGCCAATTCGACATACCTTAGGACCCGTTGTATTTTAGTTTAACCTCTGATTGTTGGCATGTAACTCGTTTAGATGACATTAGACCAATTTGATAACCTAATTAGACACATTAGGGTACATCGACATAGCTTTAAAAATCGATTAACAATTCTGTAACTTAATGAACGCATCTCTCTCTTTCACCTAATTTCTCGCTAGTATAAGAGTGCGTGATTATCACCTTCTTATTAACACTCGATGAGTTAACTTAATTAGTAAACTTGACCTAATTTGACCCCTTGTAGGCCGTGTAGAATACACCTTTGCGCGACATCCTTCCAATCGATCAACGTCGTTTCTAACTAGTTTTCTAATTTGTTTCGAGCTCATTCCGCGATCAATTGATCTAACTAATGAACCTAACCTAGGACTTAGGGTAACCTTGTTTGGTTTGGGCCGTGATTTGGCCGTGGCCTTTGGCCTTTCCTATTTCGTTTGTTTTTGCATCGTTCGTTCTTTATTTGTCTTGTCACTTGTAATTATTTTATGTTTCTTCGAGTCGCGTTTTGTAATTTGTTTGTAATTAGTTTTCCTTTATCGAGTCAAATGATTTCTAAAAACCTCAGTCTTGTTTGGTTGGACGGTTGTGCCCCAATGCAAGTGAGAGCGTAGTAAATCGCATGTTGTTTAAAACAACATGGCCCGATTTATGCTAATGCATGCTTTGGCGCGTGGCCCTATGTCTAATTCGATGAGATTGAGCGAAAGCACACATCACGAGGAGTGACCCAAGGCCGTGTGTCATGTAGGCCGTGAGTCACCCCTCTTGTGCACGGTTTTCTAGGCCAAATGGCCGTGTAATGTTGTCGTGTATAGTGTTGTATGTAGCAATTGTATTTAGATCGAGTTGTATCTTTAATTTATTGTTGTGTCGGCATGAAATGCCTGGTTTGTAATAGGTAGATCCCAACGGCTCCCCCATTCCCCCTTTAAGCCTTGTTTGCTTTGTATGTTGTTAGATTAATCAACCCACATGCTAAATTACAACTTTGACAAAGTTAGTTTAGTTGCATCTAAAACGACATAGAAATTGTTGTCACATGATAGGGTTAAAACAACGTTTGCATATCATACATCGTAGTAGCTATGACCTTGTTTGAACTCCGACACTTGACTTAGTAGAGGCCGTTATTGACGGGCGGGGTTGGGTGTCCTTATGGGCTTCCCAACACGTACCCTCACCCCTTACTCAAGATCTATGGTTTGTGGATCCGTCTAAATACCATTGGATTACGAGAGTCATTCAAATCGAGTGATATAGGGTACAAGTCTTTATCTTTAATCACTCGTAGTCGATTGGCTTTATGCTTTTCGATGAAAGGTGTAAAGTTGACTTGAACGGTTCCAAGTTCCCAAAAAACTTCGTGGCGACTCTAATTTGTCTTAATTCGATTCGAAAGAACCTCGAGTCGATTATGCCTGGTGTGGATCCCGCGGACGCAGTTCCCGAGGGCCTTGTCCACAATATGTTTCTATTTTCATCTTTTTTTTAGGGGGTAACCCTCCCTACCGTCCGGTCATTTTCGATACATTTTTTGCATTTTCTCGAGTCTTTGTCTTGCGCTAATTTAGACCATGTATACAAATATGTATTTTATGTGCAATTTCTGTGTAAATGTCGGCAGCATGACGACATAACACTACAAGAATTTTGTTTTCGGGCGACTTAACATTGCGACTGCCTCGTCCGGTCGTCAATTTGGCGACTAAGATAAAATGTCGGGCGACTGTTATCAGTAGCCAAATTGGCGACGACACAAATCTGTACGATAAATAATATTGGCGACTAAAAATATGATCGGGCGACCGAAATCAGTCGTCAATTTGGCTACTGATAATTTCAGTCGCCAAATTGTGTGGTCACAGATAAAATAGAGGAACCCACCTCCCCTGGTTCTCACCTTGTTCGTTATCTTTATTCAACATCCTAAATTTGTGTGACACAAATAATCACACCATTGTTTCAATATCAATATATCATCACTACTCAAAATCCTCAAAACTTCTTTACGTCCTCGTTATATTCCGGAATTATACTCCATTATTCCGGAATTATACTCCATTATTCTCAGATTTGTAAGTTTAATCCTCATCTTTGAATTCCTACTTTTAATTAATGCAATTACTACTTTTTGTACTACATTTTGTTTCTCTGTTTGCCCATAAATTCCTAGTTTTAATTAATGTATTCTTCATCTTTTAGGTGTTAATTCAGGCGGAAGAGAAGAGAAACTAAAGAAGACGGATTCTAGGTTATGGCTTTTGAAGTATGTTAATGTAAATATAAATTGATTTTAATGTAAATTTTTTGAAGTATGTAGATGATAATTGATTATAGTGGTGTTGAAGTATGTAAATATAAATTGATTGTAATGTAAATTTAGTATAAAAGATTACGATTTGTGGCTTTTTTTTCCAGATTATTGGCTTTTCTTTTTGGAGATCTATCATCCTTTTGCAGTTTTGTGACTTTTTTTTTATTTTTTTTATTCCAAAATTGGCGACTGGAAAGTCAAGATGTGCGACTGATTTCAGTCGCCATTTTGGCGACTACCTTGACTTTCAGTCGCCTATTTGGCGACTACTTTCAGTCGCCAATTTGGCTATTTGGCGACTACTTTGGCAGTCGCCAATTTTAGCGACTGACTTCAGTCACCCGATTTCCATTTGGCGACTAAGTGTTGCTACTGTGCTCTGGCGACTAATTTCAGTCGCCATTAACTTTTTAGCGACTGATTTCAGTCGCCAATCGTAGTTGCCCGAAACAGGATTTCTTGTAGTGTAAACCGTGGTCTACCAAACCTGTTCAAAGGTAACCTGCTGGTACAACCATATAACCCAACAGCAAAGGCACTCAGGCCATCATATATACAACCAAAAGGAATATGTACACCAAACTGGGGGCTCGAGCCCGAAACAAAATGTATAAAATGCAAAACGAAGATCCTAAAATGTACAAAAGTGTGTGAAGCACAGCCAACAACAAAAACCAACAAACTACTGCTGGTCGCCGCCTAACTCGGTAACTCCCGCCTCAAGAGCAGCGATCTCGGCATCGCGGACCTCTAGCTCCCTCAGCAGGTGAGCCGTCTCCTCTCGGGACTGGACTTGCTCTCGCTCCAAGTCACTCTCCCTCTGCAAACGACAAGAATTGGCTCATGTCAATCATTTCAAACATAAAGAAAGTTAGAAAATTCAAAAATGAAGTAAACGGAAGGTTCATACCTGACGTCCTCGACCGCCAGCAAGTGCCTCGATGGCAGTAGCCCGTAGCCGGTTGGCTACCCTCCACAAAGCCATGAACCGGGATTGTGCAACCTATATTTCAATAAATAAGGATTCTCAATTATTGGATACGTTTAAACAAGTGTATTCTTATACAAAAGTTTATTAAGTTAGGGAACATACCCTCCGAATCAGATGCTGCCACTCGTCTAGGCCAGCATCTCTCACTGCCGCGTCAAAGTCGCGAAACTCGGAGATCGTCGTCATCCCCGTTGCATCGATGTACTGCAGGGTCTCGGGGTACACTGGGGGCTCGATGACCGCCACCTCAACCTCCTGCAAATATTCAAATGGTTTTCATTAATTGATGATCATTCATCATGTTAATCGAAAGAAGAATAAAGCACTTACCACAACTGGCCAGTACGCCAACCTCCGGTAAAGGAACGCTGAGTAGTCCTCACCAGGAAGAAGGAGGGCGTCGCCACCGACGTCTGCCAAGTCTGCCTCCCTCTACGCATCGGAAGGCTCCCTGAACATCGTCCGAGGAGGATCGATGGGGACCTTCAGGACATCACGAGAGCACTGACGAGTTAAACGCTCGCCCAAGTACCACACGGAACCCATCGACGTCCTCAGCAGCAACTGACTCGAGCTCCTGGGTCGAAGGACCTCAGCCACAAAAGGAGGGACGCCAGTGTATTCCGCCCAAGGCCTGGGCACCCACTATGAAAAGTAAATAAAAGGTCATTCTTATGAACAGTTCTAAAATAAAGCAATGAAGAAGCAAGCGAAGAAGGGTGAGTCGAAGGTAATCACGCTTTCCAACTGCAGAGCGTTCACGTCCCGTCGACAGACGTCGTGAAATAAACGCTGGCTCTTCGTGCGACACATCACCCAATCCCTCACAACGGGATAGGCTCTCTCCACTGGCTTCGTCCTCTTGGGCGCGAGACTCGGGAAGTAGGAGTACACCCACGCCTGCAAGACAAGATAATCAATAACAATCTTTCGTGATTCGATAAGAAAAGGAAATGATCTTTCATGATACGAAATGAAGGTTCGTACCTCCAGCAACAGTCCAGGGCCAACAGTGGCAGGAGAAGTCCCCTTCTCTATCAGCTCCGGATGAACCATGGCCCTCATATAGCGAATGAGGACCGTAAAACCAGCAGTGACCCAGTCCCAACGGCCTAGGCCACTCAGGTCAGAAAGGAAGGGAAGAAGCTTCGTCGACAGCTTCTCTCCCTTGTCTCTGAGGTAGATCGAAGACAAGAACCACCAGAGCCACAAACGAGCTCTCTACTCTGCGGTGCAAGGAGGAAGAGTCGTCTCCCTCCTATCGATCACCGCCGTCGCCGGTCTCTTCCCAGCAAAGTAATCCCGGACGTAGGAACTAGGCACCATCCCGGGAATCTCAGCAGCCTTCGGCATCAAGTTCATACCGACCAGGCTCCTAGCCTCAGCCGAGTCCACAGTCATGGCCGTCTCCGGCCACACCACAGCCTCAGTCCCGCACGACAAGCCAAAAATTATGCCGTAATCCTCCAACGTGACCCCAACCTCACCAAAGGGCATGTGAAAAGTAGAGGTCGTGTCCCAAAACCGATCAAGGAAAGCTCGAACCAGGCTAAGGTTAGCCCGAATCTTCCTTCCCTTGATGTACCTCCAAGCTCGTACCAAAGCACCAAACGCTCCCCGCTCGATGATGGTCCGCTCCTCCGGCGATAACTTCCCGTAAAACTCCATCATCGTCGTGTAGCCCTAGAAAGACCTGATGTTCCCAGCCTCCTATTTTGATTCGAAGCAAGAGCTATCTTTAGCTCGAATGAAAGAGAATAGGAATAGCGAATAAAAGAAGATAAACGAAAGAATGATGAGTTCAAATTACCAAGCTCTTCACCGTCCTGTAGGACAGGTGACCCTCCGCAGCCCAGATGAGGTGTCTGTTGTCCCAACTCTCAGCCCACTCGGGTGCTCCCCTCAGCTGGTGACCACCTCGCCCGACGTTGGCCCGCCTCGGGGCCTCCACCTCCTCGACAACCTCCTCCTCGACGACCTTGTCCTCAGCAGCTACCACTGCAGCAGTAAAAGTCTGCTCTAACGCCTCTTCAAGCGTACGAGAAGGGTCAAGAGCCATGTCCACGTCCATGGGACCCCTCCCTGACGTAGAAGCCTCATCACCTGCAAAATTAAAGAGAATTTAGGCCGCGTCAAATGACGACAAGCCTTAGTTAGGGGATTTTCGAGCTTTCAAAGCTCCGAAATCGCTCTTTTCTCGCCATCTTTGGCCACTTTCCCAAAATCCCGACCGCTCATGTGGTGATATGGGTTAATTCAAGCCTAAATTTAAGCTTAGTCATGGGTTCAATTTCGACAACATTCCGTTAAAACAATGATTATGCCCCAGAAAAGTGTCCAGAAAAAGCCGTCACAAATCAAAATTTTGAAATGGTAGGAAGTTTACCCATCGTACAAGGATGCTAAATATCAAGTTTCATCACAAACGGGCTATCCTAAGGCTATTTTCGAAGCGATTTACGGTTCAGCTGTGAGACCGTCTCAATTTCACTCAAATGCTCAAAACTCAATGAAAATTCAAAATGAACATATGGTTATGATCCTTATATTGCCAATTATCCATCTACAAGGTCAATTTTGCAAGGCAAAATCATTTGGGGGAAAAAGGCCCAAATTTTCGACATTTTTAGGGTTGGAAACCCTAATTTGTCGATCCAAATTGATCAAATACGAAAGATTAATGCAAAGATAATACACATACCTCGAATAGTTATGGCAAATGCAAGCTTTTGATCAAATTTTGGCGAGAAATGGTTGGAATTTGAGAGAGTATTTGATAAATTTGTGTTTCGAAATTATGAATAAAACCCGTGTTTTATCGAGTTTTTACCCAGACAAAGCCACACACAGGAAAAGACGCAGCAGGTGCTGCGCCTCTTCCTCAGTTTCCCTCCAAATTAATTTTATAAGATTCGTTATAAGTTCGTTATTTGTGGGCCCATTTTTGATGCGCCTCTTCCTCAAATACCATATACCATATATTTGGTCCGTTTGACGTTTATTCTTCATCCGGACACGCATTTTCAAGCTGACTGCGAACTGTTGCAGTATGTTATCAAGACCTCGCTTGCCACAACGAGCGAATACCCTCTGACAGGTGTTTCAACACACCTCTATTCTGTTCCCCCAGCGAGAGTTCTGGACAGACAATTGTCCCTCTCAAGACGTGGAGGTCAGTCTCGATTATGTTCCTCCAGCGAGAGTTCCGGATAGCCAATTGTCCCTCTTAACACGTGGAGATCAACATCAACATCAACCTCAAGTTTTGCTGAAGTTTGTTTGAAAACCGACCCGAGCAGATTTCCCCAGCAGTTCCCGCCGACGTCCTGCTGCCTCTTCGATTTCACGTTTTGCCTTCCTTTGGAGTCTCAAGGAATCTCAGGTATGGTTTCTTCTTATGGCTAGCGAGCCTCCTTGCGTAGTCTAATGGACTTTAAACGACCCTCTCCGATAGTCGACAGACTCTAAAATATTCCCAACGACAGGTTCTTGGCTCAGACCCCTTGAGCCGCCTCGCGTCGCCATAGTTGTCAGGTTGTAATCTTCGATTGACCTGATGGCTATGCTTTGACTTTCGCCTTGTCCAAGCCTCATTCAAAGTGGGGGCTCTGTAGATACCTCATTTTTGCACCTCCTGCAAGCCACCCGGTGATGATTGGGCCGCATTTTTGGTACACGGAACGATTTATAACAGTTCGTAAGTTTGTCATCAAGTGATAGCTCAAACACTTGTGTCTACCTCATAGTTGTAATGTACGCGCCGATACTGTCGTTTTGACAGTAATTAGAGTACGCGCCGATACTGTCTTCATTTTCTAATAACCGTTTTAAAATGCCGAGTCAAAATATTCTGGAATGTTCCGGATACTTCTATTCCATATTTTCAATCTTTTAATCTTTTTGGCAAATTATATCCCGGAAATATTATATAAAATATTAAGGAAATTGAGATCAAACCGCAATTCCATAATAGAAACGCGGAAATCTTTCTTCTGCAGGAGGAAACCACTTAGGAAAGGACGCAGCAGGTGCTGCGCCTCTTCCAAGAGACGCAGTAGCTGATGCGCCTCTTCCCCAGTTCCTTTCTGCGTATTTTCAAATCTTTTCGAGATTCGCTTCCAAAGTTACTCCGAAACCCTAATGCCTCCGTGTGATTAGTATAAATAGGGACCTTCGTTCCTCATATTTCTCACGCGAGTGTCCGCTCTTCTCTTCTCCCTTTGCATTCTAAAACCACGCTCTTGCTTTTTGGCGTCTACGTGCTTGAACTTTCGACCACGTAAGCTCAGATCCTTCTGAGTACCAGCCTCGTTCTGCATGACCGACCAATTTGACCAACTCCACATCAATCAAATCAACTTTGTTTAAATTCCTCTTAGAGGGCACTTTCTTCATACATTCAAGCCGAGCATCACTAAACGTTAACGTAGTTAATCTCGTTTCGTCAAACATGTAAGTCTGAGGGTGTAAATCCCATATTTTATTATTGTACTTTATTTTTGTAATCATTATTGTAAGGTTTACGTCGAAAACACATTCAAAACCGATTTATAAAACCTTGTTTCAAACCCTTTTTTATGGATTAACAGGAGACAAACGTCGAGAAAGGACACAGCAGTTGTTGCGCCCCTTCGAAGGGACACAGCACCCGCTGCGCCTCTTCCTGAGGCTGCCGCAGTTCCTGCATCCTTTCTTCTTCCTTCGTCTTTTGTTCGTTTGTTTGTTTTGTTTTGTCTTTGTTTGTTCATGTTTCATTGACACGATAATTCTAGTATAATATCTTTAACATGTAATTCGTTATTAATTAATTCATCTTTTAAATCCCGACTTAAATCCCTTATAATTCATATTTGCGGGTTTTCGTCATTAAAATCAATTCGGGTTTTTAGAGGTTTGATTCATCAATATTGAGCCTCTGGAATTCGTCATTGGTATATTTTCATCTGTTTATTATCATTGCCATCAATAGTTTAGCATTAATAACCTAATTTATCTAACTAGTTTGTTAATTTGTATCATTAATCCCATAATTAATCTTGTAAATAATTCGTTCTAATTAGTTTTATCCATGTTTTATTGTTTTTATGACCCAATCATATGTAAATAATATGTTAAATCACTTCTATCCGAGTCAAATGTCCATAATCGATCCTTAAATCACCAATTAATATTAACAATTTGCAATTCCGGCTTCACAGCCAGAACTGAACTCAGAAACAGACGCAGCGTTTGTTGCGCCTCTTCCAAAGGACGCAGCACTGTTGTGCCTGTTCCGGGTTGAGTTTTGTCTCTGAACTCTCGTTTCTGCCTTGACCTAGTTTATTAACTACGCATTAGTTAACTATTATTCGTATTATCACTAATAATCTGTTCGTTAATTTGTTTTCCTTTTCTTTTCTCAAACCATCCGTTTTAAATGTATTTTCGATGTAAATCAATTAATCAATTGTAATTATTGTATTTTTAATTATTGCATTTATTTATTTATCGTATTGTATGATTATTTACTTGCTCTCACATGCAATTAACCTAAATCTCTACTTCGACCCAATGAGTGCTAATTAATTGTTAACCGACATAGTTTAATTCACATGCTAGGATTAATCTAATGGATGTTGCATTGCATGCATATAACCTTCAACATATCAAGTATAGACGATTTTCCCTAATCATTAGTAGAGGCCGCTATCGAGGCGGGCGGGATTAGGTGTTTGATCAAAAGAGCTTCCTAATACGTACCCTCACCCCTTACTCCAGATCTCTGTGAACATCCGTGTTCATTGGCATCCACGAGAGTCATTCTAGACATAGAATGCTAAGGGTAACGAGTTCTTGGTGTTCATGTCACTACTTTGTGTCTTGACATGGCACGAGGTATTCGAACGGTTTCCAATTTTCCACAATAAATTGGTGGCGACTCCACAAATGCAAAAGCTTGCTCGCTTTCTACCCGAGGGACCCCCGTGGGCCCGCATCCACAACGGGGGCTGTCAAGGGAGGTAGCTATTTGGGTGTTTGTGCATTAGAAGGGTTTATATCATTTCTGGGTTGTTGTGGGACTGTTGTGAGGGGTCGTGGCCAGTGGTGGGACCACCGTGGGTTAAGGGAGACCACGGTGGTGGCCACTGGTGGTCGTGGGGTGGTGTAAGGAGGAGAGTATGTGTGTATAGTTGTTTGTGTCAAGTTTTTTAGGGCTATTTAGGGCGGCTCTTTAAGGGCTGCTGGTGGTGGTTTGACGGGTGGTTAGTGGGTGTTTGGGAGCATCAGGTTACAGGCTGGTGGTGACTGTGGTGGTTTGTGGTGTCGGGTTTGGCGGGCTTTTTTAGGGATGTTGGTCACGGTTTCTAAACTGTGTATTGGGTGTTGTTGGGTGTTTTTGTGACGGGTTTTAATTGGTTAAAATTGGGTGACTCGGGTTTGTATTTGAGTCAGGTTTTAATATCGTAGAACTTTAATAATAATAAATAATTAATTTGAATAATGAATATAATTTATAAATAATAATGAAAAGTAATAATTAATAATTGATGTGAAATTATAATATTTATGTTAGGTGACGATTTGTGAAGAAATTATAATTGGGTTCGAATTGCTTTAATTATTTGGATCGCTTGAGCTGCTTAATTGGAATTGCTTGCCAGGTAGGGATAAATCCTACTCAACTCTTGTTCGATAATGTTTGGTATAATGGATGGTTTATGTTAATTTGAAATTGATCATATGTGAATTGTGTTGGTTGATATTATCGTAATTGTTGGAAGGGAGAATTATATTACATCATGTTGATTGATATTATCGTAATTTTTGGAAGGGAGAATTATATTGAATTGTGTTGGTTAATATTAATAATATTGATGAGGTGAATTAAATTGTTATCGTTTATTGTGGATGTGGAAATTGTTAAAATCTGTGCTACAGCCAGAAGTACGTTGTTGAGGGAGTTTGTACTCTGGGGTGATGGTAATATGTACGTTGTGAGGGAAGGATACTATTACATGATGGCGGTACGTTGTTAAGGGAGGGGTACCAAAGTAATATAAGCACGTTGTTAAGGAAGGTGTGCTAAGTCATGGAAAGGAGCACGTTGTCAGGGAGTTGTGCTATGTGAATGAAAATTGGATTGCCTATCGTATGTTCTTGTTGTTAGTGTTTATTCCTACTCAACCTCGTGGTTGACTGTGTATTCGTGAACACCTGTGTGAACCATAATGGGGAGCAGATTTGACAGGTACTAAAGATTAGCTGCCTTGGGAGCTATGGGATGCCTGAGAACTTGGCCAGTATACCTAGAAAATTAGACCACATAGATTATTTAATCACTTTGTTTATTTCTGCTGCGAGTTGTATCTTATTTTATAATAAGTTTTAGTAGGTTAAATTGTAAAAAACATGTAATCACTAAAGTTTTAATTTAAAGTACTTTGGTTTGTTGTACTTTGTTATTCACTATCTCGGGAAACCGAGATGGTAACGCTCTTATTTACTTGGGATGTCTAGCTAAAGGCTCCTAAATAAATGGGGGTATTACAAAGTGGTATCCTCTTATTTACTTGGGATGTCTAGCTAAAGGTTTCTAAATAAATGGGGGTGTTACAAAGTGGTATCAGGGAAAAACGATCCTCAGGCCTAACCAATGAACAATAATGAAAATAGGATGTGTCTAATAAATTAAACACGGGTAGAAACTGTTAGTTGCCCACTTAAGACTTGGGATGAGTTAGGGTGCCCCTCACACCAAACTTCTGGCCCTTTAAGTTTTGAACCGGTTACCTTGAGAGATATTTCAGTGTAGGGTAATTTAAAATGAATATAGTTTATTTCTCTTATGAGTTTTGTTTGCCTTGTTTGCATATCGTTTCATTGACGACTACGGTTACGGGGACGTAACCTTGCTTTTACGGAGAAGGGATGTGATATAATTTTTAAGAATTGTTGCAACATGTGGATATGAGAAAAGTATGTAGGCATGTATGTGGTAGGTGTAATTATGATTAACATGTCAAGTATTACGGAAATTGCGTGAAATTGTGAAAAATGTGATTTGGTTGATTTCTCGTAATTTTACCCTTGATTGCTTTGGCTACCATTTACTGCCTGTTTAATATCCTTGCACGAAACTTTTATGTGTAGTTGCCTTATAAGTTAGCTTTCATATGCCACTAGTTTCATGCTTAAATAATATACGGTTTAGGAGAAATAAATAATTTAGTGGACAGTGGTCAGAATATTCCTGTACAATGATGTTTTCGTTCCATGTTGTTGTAAAAATTTCCATTTAAAAGCTACTTATTGATTAGGTATGATTCAAACTCTACTGTTTAAAGGATTTGTATATGTTTCTAAATTGATATGCCACGTAAGAAACTATTTTGACATTTTATAGTGATTTTTACAAGTTGACCTAAGTTTCTGACAAATTGCTGTAAAATTTCTGTTTCGACCAAATAATTTGTAAAATGCTTTATAAATTGACCTTATGATTTTTTGACTTGATTCTTTCTATCATGAATTGTTAACTCTCTGTAGTTTTTAAAAAGTATAAGTGATTAAGAAGTAATTATGTTATTATTTATAAATGATTTTTGGAAGTTGCAATATGTTTTCTTAGCCTTGAAAAATGTAAGTTTTGTTTCTTATCTTTTGCACTTTGATACTTTAATGTTGTAAATTATGTGAAGTAGGATGACATGTCTAGTGATATGAGGAATATGTTGCCCTAAGCCTATATATATGTTGTGGACATGGGCCACGAGGGCGCTTGGGAACAAGCGTTTGCATTTGTGGAGTCACCACCAATTTTTATGGGAAATTGGAACCGTTCGAATACCTCATGTCATGTCAAGACACAAAGTAATGACATGAACACTAAGAACTTGTTACCCTTAGCATTCTATATCTAGAATAACTCTTGTAGATGCCAATGAACACGGATGTTCACGGAGATTTGGAGTAAGGGGTGATGGTACGTATTAGGAAGCTCTTTAATCGAACACCTAATCCCGCCCGCCTCAATAGCGGCCTCTACTTATGATTAGGGAAGTTGTTCATACTTGATATATCGTCGATTATATGCATGCAATGAAACATCCAACGTTTTGATCCTAGTATGTGAGATTTAGACTATGTCGGTGAACAAAGAATGTAGTAATTAAT
The DNA here is from genome assembly GCF_048544455.1 of Silene latifolia. Taxonomy (NCBI): domain Eukaryota; kingdom Viridiplantae; phylum Streptophyta; class Magnoliopsida; order Caryophyllales; family Caryophyllaceae; genus Silene; species Silene latifolia. The sequence goes on from NC_133526.1 coordinate 86,719,257, forward strand.
TATATCAAAGTTGGAATTTAGATTAATTACATGTGAATGGCAAATAAATAAATCATACAAACTAAATATGAAATATTACAAAGAAATGAATTACAAGTGACAAACGATTTATGTCATAAACATGCCCAAAAGAGTTTTAGAAATAAAAGAAAAGAATAAATGAAATAAGGAAAATTAGAAAAATAAGGAAATTGGAAAATAAGGAAATTTGGAAAATAAGGAAATTTGGAAAATAAGGAAATTTGAAAATTTGAAAAATAAGGAAAATTGGAAAATAAGAACAATTGGAAAATAAGGAAATTTAGAAAATAAGGAAAATTGGAAAATAAGGAAAATTGGAAAACAAGAAAAATTGGAAAATAAGGAAAAAAAATGGAAATTAAGGAAATTAAAAGAAAATAGGAAAAGAAATAAAATAGAGAATATGGAAATTATGAATCATATGGAAAATATGTCGAATTATGGTGATAATAAGAATATAAGTTAATTAAAATCCTAATTAGAAACCCTACGTCAAAACGAGAAGAGTTCAGAGGCAAAAGCCAACTTAGAACAGGCGCAGCATCTGTTGCGTCCTCTGGAAGAGGTGCAGCACTCCCTGCTAGACCTGACAAACAGGTCAGGTCTTGTCGTGTTCGTGTTCGTGTCAACTATAAACGGGTCACCACAACCCCAACCCTAACCCGAACCAATTAAATAAACGGGTCATTTGTCTCAACCCTAACCCAACCCATTTAATTTTTCTATAACCCAACCCGACCTGTTTAACCCATTTATCTTTTAACAGGTCATGTGTAACACATTTATCTTTTAGCGGGTCATTTTCAACCCACTTAACCCGTTTAACCCAATTAACTAATAGAATAAACTAAGCTTTATAAGCCTATTATCCCAAAAATGAGGAATGAAATATTTATTTTTAAGTTATTTGGGTGGATTATTGATTCAACCCAAATATATCATGACACTTTTAAATAAGCGGGTTAATCGTGTCGGGTTCGTGTCAAAAGAGCTTAACCCTAACCCGACCCATTTAAGTTTCGTGTCGTGTCCGTGTCAACCCAATTACTTAAATGGGTCACAACGTCTTGACCCTAACCCGCTAACTTCGTGTCGGGTTCGTGTCGTGTTTTCGGGTCGTGTCAATAATTGCCACCTCTACTCCCTGCGTCTGTTCTCCAGTTGGATTCTGACTGTGAAAGTCATACCCGTGGGTTGTTAATGTTTGTTAATAATTAGTATGGATTATTGATGTTAGGACTCGAGTTGAAGTGATTTAGTCATATTACATACTAATATTGTCATAAAACGATAAAAACGGATTGAAACGATTTATTACAGGTTAGATATTATTTACGATGCCGGAAGTGATTTATATACAAAACTTGAATTAAAGACGGTTGAAAATAAAAGAAAACAAAATATGAAAAATAAAGAGAAATATGTACAAAGACGAATTCAAGGGACTTGATATAGATAAATCAAGTCTCTAAAATCCGGGTTTGAATTTGTGACGAAAAACCGCAAATATTAATTATAAGGGATTTAAGTCGAAAATTATTGAAAAGGATTCATAAAAACTAATTTGAAAATTATTATGTGAAATAAGGTAAAGAACGAAGAAAGAAAAATAAAAGACGAAAGGAACAAAAACCCGAGGAAGAAGAAGAAGTGCAGCAACTGAAAGCAGGCCCTGGAAGAGGCGCAGCAGATGCTGCGCCCTTTTTAGAAGGCACATCAGTTGATGCGGTTCTTCCCCACGTTAGATCTGTGTTATTTCCGTGAAAAGGTTTTAAAAAGGTGATTTTAAAAGACGATTTTGAGCATGCTTATGACATAAATTCTTACATTAATTACAAAATAAAAAAGTACAATAAATATGGGATTTACACCCTCAGACTTACATGTTAGCGTCGCGAGATTTAACTAAATCTGTTTTTAGTGGTAACTCGACTCGATCTATGCAAATATGAAAAGTGCCCTTGAAAAAGGATTTAAAATAAATTGAATTATTGATTATGGTGTAGTGGTCAAATTGGTCGGTCATGCAACGTGACTGGTACTCAAAATGATCTGAGCTTAAGTGGTCGATTGATCAAGCATGTAGGCGTCGAAAGCTTAGAGAAAGGACTTAGAATGCAAAGGGAGAAGAGAAGGGTGGACACTCGCGTGAAAAATATGTGGAACGAAGGTTCTATTTATACTAATCACACGGAGGAATTAGGATTGCGGTAAAACTTTGTAAACAAATCTCGAAAAGATTTGAAAATATGCCGAAAAGAGCTAGGGAAGAGGCGCAGCAGCTGCTGCGTCCTTTCCCTGGAGGCTACCTCCTGCGGAAGAAAGATTTTCCGCGTTTCTTTTAGGGAATTGCGGTAGATCTCGACTTCCTTATTTTTATCATAAAAAATTTTGGGATATACTTTGCCAAAAGATTAAAAAAATTGATTTTATGGGATAAATATCTGGAACATTCTAGAACATTCCGACTCGATATTTTAAAACAATTATTAGAAAATGAAGCGGTTTTCGACCCGGACTCCAAATGAACTCTAATTACTGTCAAAACGACCGTATCGGCGCGTAGATGACAACCAAGGGGTAGACACATGTATTTGAGCTATCACTTGATGATAAACTTACGAACTGTCATAAATCGTTCCGTGTACCAAACATGCGGCCCAATCATCACCGGGTGGTTTGCGGGAGGTGCAGAAATGAGGTATCTACAATGCCCCCACTTTGACTGAGACTTGGACAAGGCGAAAGTCAAATTATAGCCATCAAGTCAATCGAAGATTACAACCTGAAGACTATGGCGACGCGAGACGGCTTGATACCCATCGTTGTGAGTACCAAAAATAAAATTTATAATTCCTATTAAGACTAACAGAAGCTAGTGGTAACAGGGTCGAACCACAGGGAGGCGAATGTAATTTATAATTGTCTAATTCTAGTCTAAGGTAACGAAGGTGGAGGTTGAATTGATTTGGTCTATAGCTAATAGGCAATAAAAGACAATAATCTAAATAAACGGATAAAACAGATAAAAGAAGGGTACTAGGATGGTCGGTTCACTTATAGTTTCGGCGGCAGCATACTAAGTAGGTCTAAATCAAACACATGAGGCGGGAAAACAAAAGGTCCTCTCGGTCCACTCTTAACAAGTAGCATCTTTCGATCTCGCTACAAGTCTCTAATATCACTAATACTGACTTTCGTCCTGAAAAGTGACTAACAACCTAAACTTTACCTATCTTTCGATCTCAGCATAGTTTAGTCATTTAAATTGATGGTCTAACAACTTTCCCTATCTTTCGATCTAATGGGTCAGTCAAACACTAAACAATTAACTAATCGCATGCATTCGATTCGTCAAACATACAATTAAATCGATTAAAACGAAGGTAACACCTCACGTGGTCAGTCGATCGACCAGGTATGGCGGTCGATCGACCAACACGCGATTTCAGGCCACTATTCTAATGCCGCCTAATCCTATAGTTCCCCTACATCCTAGCACGATGGATTTAGCTACTCATGACTATGATGGAAATAACAATAATATTAAAGATTAAAACTACTGAATTCATGCCTGAATTAATGGAATAAAGGATTTGCATAAAGCGATAATTATGGTTTCGGGAAACTAACTAGCGATTTCTATACTATCAACGCAATAAAGATGAACTGAAATAAGAATAGGGGAATACCGAGATTGCAGAGGAATTGTAACCGAAAAACACGAACGAAAATCCAATGCGAAACAATATTCCGAACCCTAATTATTTGATATTCTAAACTGATGAAAACTGAATGTAACTGGATGATTATTCTAAAAACCTAGCTTACGTTATATAGAATACAACGTAGCTCTTATTTCCAAAACCTAAAATACAATGGGCTTCAAGTTTCTCGATCTCTTAATTCTCGTCTGAGGTAGCGGCTAGGTCGATCGACTGCTATGACTGGTCGATCGACTGGGCTATGCTGAGCAGTAGCTACTGGAACCTGTGGATTGGTCGATCGACTGAAAGAAGTGGTGGTCGATCGACTGAAGTAGCTGACACTTGACTTCTAACTTCTCGTGGATTTGTCTTTTGGGCCTTGAAATGCTCACCAAGCTCGTTCCTTAAGTGAATACTTCATGTCAAATGTAGTGCAAGATACTCGGGTCGGATTTAGCTTGATTTCTATCCATTTCCGCATAAATCTGCAATATTACACAAAAATACGAAAGTAGACGAAATGGGGCAAATAGTAGCCTTAAACTACATAAATGAGCTCTGAAATGTGTGTAAAATAGGGTGTAAAACATCATATAAAAGACACGCATCAAAATTCCCCAAACCAAACCCTTGCTTGTCCCCAAGCAAGAACTAGACTCGATCTAAAGACCTAATGGAACGAGTTCAATCTCAGAGCGAATTGCAAACTGAATAGCCTAAACCATTTTAATGCAATAACCAACAATCAATTAGAGATGTGAATCATGCAAACGAGTTATATAGTCGTTAAAAGCTGCTGAACCGTTGACTATAGAGACTTATCGAATTGGACTCTCATGGGTCGCTCAAATCACTCAATAAATACAGGTGAATACAAGTATAAGATAGAAATAATTCATTTTGTTAGTGACACTCACCTAACTACGACCTATCAGAACATGCCTGCAATATAATATGAAAGTAATCTCTACAACTGTACATATGCATTCCAACCGAACAAATGACCATGACACATGCCGAGGTATATATGGGATATGTGAGGTAATGGGCAAGAAAGGCAAAACATTTATGGGAATGTGGGGGTACAGGTGATCAAGCTAGTACCGTAACAAAACCATATGACAATATCCACTTCTTGCTCAAACTTCAATTGACACGGTGCTATAGCAAGCACAAAACTCACAATCTCCGAAATAATTATAATCAATCAACTCCCCATAAGATATAAATGCACCTGGGAGCAAAAATCGCCATAGAATAAAACTTAAATCATGCGAATTGATTTTTTTTTCTCTCTTCTCGAGTCCCAGTCGATCGACCGATGATGCCAGTCGATCAACTGCTCTACAGTACATCACTCTTTTTTTTCTTTTCCGAATCATTTTTTTTTTCTTTTTTCTTTTCTTTTCTATTTCTTTCTTTCCTTCCTTTCATCTTCCCAACAACATCTCAAACATGAGCATATGCTACCAAAAACAAAGTAACAATCCCAGAACGTAAACTACTAGATTGACAAGGGCAGGCTAAATGTAGGATGTAGTAACGGGATAAAAAAAAACTATTTTTGGCAGTGTGGAGCTTATGGGTAAAATGAGAAAAGGGAAACCTCTTCCACATGTGTCAACTAACCACAAACCGAATGCATACAGGTATTAAGCAGATCAAATTCATTTTTATGCACATTGATGTAACATGTCTCATAAGGAGTAACTACTCACATCCTAGATAAACCGGTCATGAATGACACCAGTTATAGGCTCTAAATCCTCAGAAAATATGATGTAGTTTGCCAAAAATCAAAGTCAAGTCTCAAGTCCAGCAAGAATGTAACGAAAACTCGTAGATATGCAAATGATTCTACTAATAACATGTCAATTTAGCAAGTCTTAGGCAAAAACAGCTGAAAATGCAATGTCATCATTGAAATACTACCGTTCCGACTCGACCTATATGCTAAAATAAACGTGCATTTTTTGAAATTTTTGAAATTTTTTTCAATTTTTTTGGTATTTTGTATATATGAGAAATGAAATAAACAAATGCAAAACTGAAATGTAAACGTGAATGCAAGCAAATGATATGCGATGCAAAACCCTTCCCCAAACCAAATCGCACAATGTCCCCATTGTGCAAAATCATGTAATAAAGAAAAGGAAAACGGGAATTTTCGAGAAAATTAAGTAAAGGACATGAAGTAAGGCTTAGAAACTCACAAGACTTTAAGCGCAGCAAAAGGAAACCTCCCCAAACCAGCGTGAGCTGGGGGGTTTCAGTAGCTAGCAGTGCTACCAATAAGTACCTGAAAAGACAAAAGAACCACGCATAAGTCCGAAAAAACAATTTTTGAAGCGGTATAATGTGCATAAGATGAAGAAATTGAAGAAAACAGAAATATGTCGGAAAATAAAAAGAAGGAAAGACTCCCTCAATTCCGCAAAATGACCAGACACAGCAGGAGAAAGGTCGTGAACAAGTACAGCAGCAACAACGGTCGATCGACCATCTCACCCAGTCGATCGACCAGGTGAACAGGAACAGAAGCTCCTGGAACTGTGCAGATCAGTCGATCGACCATAAGGGTCAGTCGATCAACTGGAAATACTGCTGTAACTTTCTGATTTATCAATTAGCTCGAGAACATGAGCTAATAAGGTCTAAAAACCTGCAAATGCACAATAATACGCGCCCAAAATTGCGCAAAACCCAAAGTAACCATCCTAAGTGTTTAAAATCCTAAGCAAACGAAATAAATTGCGAAGTCTCACGCACACAAAAGCAATAAATAAAAAGGTTCAAAAGCAAATAAAATGTAAATGTTTTGAAGAAGTCTCAATCAACTAATAGTCGATCAAGAACGGCCATGGAATGGCCCACTTGATTGGCTTCTAGCTACAAGAGGTAGCCTCAACAGTTCTCATCTTCTCAGCGGCACTCTTCTCAACTTCATCGTCCGTCAAGCTCTACGGATCAACATGTCGGACATCTTCCCATTCAATGACCTCTTCGGGCTCATCGGAATCCAGATCAGACTCCGTTGCTTTGACTGGCTCATCTTCGGGCTCCTCATCAGTCCCATAGCTAAGGCATCCTAGACCACCTCTTTGAACTATCGGCTCCTTCACGGCTGGAGCAACATGTGGCTCTTCCTTCCCCAAACCAGCTCCTGCAATATCTAAAACAGTAGAATCGTCCTCCACTTTGCTCTCAATCTGGGGCGGAGGTGTCACAACAGGAGAGGGAATAGAGACAGGCATATCAGGAAGTATAAAATAAGATTTCTTTTCAGAAACCGTATTGCAAGTGACAGGCCACATGGGGTCTTTCTTCCTAGCTGTATGGGCAAAGACAATGGAATGCTTGCCTACCTTAAAGGTCAAAGTTCCCGAACCAACATCAATAACTGCACCAGCAGTGTGCAGGAATGGTCTACCCAAAATGATAGAGATATGGGCATCTTCGGGCATATCGAGCACAACGAAGTCAACAGGGAAGAAAAACTTCCCTATTTGCACGGGAATGTCCTCTAAGACTCCTATTGGCTGGACCGCAGAGCGATCGGCCATCTGTACCGTCATGTTGGTTACTGCAAACCTAGTCAATTTGAGCTTCCTAGCAAGACTCAAGGGCATTACACTAATACTGGCTCCTAGGTCACATAAGGCTTTCTCTATAGGAAAGGTGTCAATATTACATGGGACAGAAAAACTACCCGGGTCTTCCAGCTTAAGGGGTGCAGTATGGGTCAAGTATGAGCATGACTCCTCAGTGAGTGCGACAGTGTGCACAGTTTCAAGTGACTTCTTTTTAGTCAGTAATTGCTTCATAAATTTCATCTAAGCAGGCACTTGATTAACTAATTCTAGGAAAGGTACTTGTACGTTTAGACTACGGACAACATTTTCAAATTTATTGAAAGATACCTGTTCCTTCGTCGGCACTAATCTCTCTGGATAAGGGGCTGAAAGTAGCAACTTAGCCCTCTCCTCTAGATCTCTCATGCCGGCATCGGTGGACTTAGGCTGGAAGTCCACAACCTTCTCCTTGTTGTAGCTCGACCCTTCTTCAGACCGTCTCAAATGTGAACCATTAATTGACAAAGGGTCGTACTTCGGAACCAGAACGGACCCATCAGCAGTCGGGTCTGTCCTCAATATTTTCGGGCCAGTAGTACTCCGAAACAAGTGATCCCTTAGGTTATCGGGCACTGGAGGACGAAAAAAATCACCTTCAACAGCATTCTCAGTCGATCGACCAGGTTGGTCAGTCGATCGACTGACTTCAACAGGACCAGAAGCTACTGTTTGTCGCACTTCAGTCGATCGACCGGGTATGTCGATCGATCGACGACATACCCGATCGTCTTTTTCTTGCTTTTGTTCGTCACTGCCTTCTCTTTGCTTGGTTCCGCCTCATCTTTTCCAGTGACATTCTCAGCCATAGCGGGCCCTTCAAGGATAGACCCACTCCTCAAGGTAATGGCATTAAGGGTCTCCTTTTGATCAGTTTGAGTCGGTAGATGTCCCGAAGCTCGAGTTGTGTTCTTGCTAGCCAGTTGGGCAATTTAGCTCTCTAGCAGTTTCATCCCGGCCTTTCTAGCTTGGGACTCCTTTTGCAACATATTCTTCAATTCAAAGAAAGTCGAATTTTGGGATTATTCTTCTTTGTGGCACATAGGGAGGTTTTTGGTATTGTTGTTGCTTATGAGGGGGCACATAGTTCTGCTGCTGCTGCTGCTGTGGAGGTTGAGTCGGATTCAGGACATTTTGGCTACTCCACCTCAAGTTTGGGTTGACATTCGGCTCATAGTAGGTGTTTGTCTGCCTATAATGTTGAAAGGCAGCACAGGACTCAAAGGGACTAGGACAATTGTCTGAAACATGTCCCTCAGCTCCACATCTTTTACAGACGAAAGGACCGTCTGAAATAGAATTGACATGGTAAATCCCTCCTTTGGAAGCTCCTCCCAACTTGTACTTATCAAATCTCGCTGTGAGAGCTTCTAATGCCGCTACAGAAGGAGATTCAGCAGCTCTCCTTTAATTTCCCCTAGAATTCCCGTACTCAACTTTGTGGGTGGCCAAGTCATCTATGATCTTCCACCCCTTGGTCTCCCCTGTATTCTCCTGGAATCTGCCATTAGCTGTCGCATCCAGGATAGCCCTTTGATCGTCATAGAGCCCATTGTAGAACTGATTGCACAGGCTCCACTTCTCAAACCCATGATGCGGAATGGTTCGCACTAGCTTCTTGAAACGGACCCATGCCTCATGAAAGTTCTCATCGGGACCCTGTTTAAAGCTCGTGATCTGAGCTCTAATGGCATTGGTCTTCGAGGCAGAAAAGTACTTCTTGTAAAATGCCAAGGCCAACGAATTCCAGTCAGTTATCCCACTGGCAGCTCGATCCAGGTCTCTATACCACTCCCTTGCAGCATCACGAAGTGAGAATATAAACATGGTCTCCTTTATCTGGTCCTGGGTCACACCGATCGGCGGGGGTATAGAGCAGCAATAATCGATAAATGTCTCCATGTGCTTAGCTGCATCTTCATTCGCAGCTCCCTCAAACTGGTTTCTCTCAACCAAGTTGATATAGGACGGCTTCGGCTCGAATTTTCGGTCCGTCCCAGGTAAAGTAAATCCCTTATAGAGATTCGCGGTCCGTTGTCGGCTCGAGTGATCGGCAATAGTTGCTTCTTGACCATTTCTAGAAAGTCCGGAGAAGTGACTGCTCTCACCGATGAATTAGAAATCTGAGATGAAGGTGGATCCTCCTCAAATAGGGCGTTCTCGTAGTAACTAGACAGAGTACTCAGCTCTTCCTCTGTCGGCAATATCCTAGATGATCGCCTCAACTCACGCAGGGTCTTTTCAATCTCAGGATTGATCGGTAGTAGTTCACCACCCTGTGACCTGCGCATAAGAAGAAACTACAAAAAGAATATGAGAATAGTTTAAGGAACAAATGTCCCTTAAACTAAGAAACAGACTAAAATAAAATAACTAAAAATTAGAACAATTGCCTCCCCGGCAACGGCGCCAAAATTTGATACCCGTCGTTGTGAGTACCAAAAATAAAATTTATAATTCCTATTAAGACTAACAGAAGCTAGTGGTAACAGGGTCGAACCACAGGGAGGCGAATGTAATTTATAATTGTCTAATTCTAGTCTAAGGTAACGAAGGTGGGGGTTGAATTGATTTGGTCTATAGCTAATAGGCAATAAAAGACAATAAACTAAATAAACGGATAAAACAGATAAAAGAAGCGTACTAGGATGGTCGGTTCACTTATAGTTTCGGCGGCAGCATACAAAGTAGGTCTAAATCAAACACATGAGGCGGGAAAACAAGAGGTCCTCTCGGTCCACTCTTAACAAGTAGCATCTTTCGATCTCGCTACAAGTCCCTAATATCACTAATACTGACTTTCGTCCTGAAAAGTGACTAACAACCTAAACTTTATCTATCTTTCGATCTCAGCATAGTTTAGTCATTTTAATTGATGGTCTAACAACTTTCCCTATCTTTCGATCAAATGGGTCAGTCAAATACTAAACATTTAACTAATCGCATGCATTCAATTCGTCAAACATACAATTAAATCGATTAAAACGAAGGTAACACGTCACGTGGTCAGTCGATCGACCAGGTATGGCGGTCGATCGACCAACACGCGATTTCACACCACTATTCTAATTCCGCCTAATCCTATAGTTCCCCTACATCCTAGAACGATGGATTTAGCTACTCATGACTATGATGGAAATAACAATAATATTAAAGATTAAAACTACTGAATTCATGCCTGAATTAACGGAATAAAGGATTTGCATAAAACGATAATTATGGTTTCGGGAAACTAACTAGCGATTTCTATACTATCAACGCAATAAAGATGAACTAAAATAAGAATAGCGGAATACCGAGATTGCAGAGGAATTGTAACCGAAAAACACGAACGAAAATCCAATGCGAAACAATATTCCGAACCCTAATTATTTGATATTCTAAACTGATGAAAACTGAATGTAACTGGATGATTATTCTAAAAACCTAGCTTACGTTATATAGAATACAACGTAGCTCTTATTTCCAAAACCTAAAATATACAATGGGCTTCAAGTTTCTCGATCTCTTAATTCTCGTCTGAGGTAGCGGCTTGGTCGATCGACTGCTGTGACTGGTCGATCGACTGGGCTATGCTGAACAGTAGCTACTAGAACCTATGGATTGGTCGATCGACTGAAAGAAGTGGTCGATCGACTGAAGTAGCTGACACTTGACTTCTAACTTCTCGTGGATTTGTCTTTTGGGCCTTGAAATGCGCACCAAGCTCGTTCCTTAAGTGAATACTTCATGTCAAATGTAGTGCAAGATACTCGGGGGCGGATTTAGCTTGATTTCTACCCATTTCCGCATAAATCTGCAATATTACATAAAAATACGAAAGTAGACGAAATGGGGCAAATAGTAGCCTTAAACTACATAAATGAGCTCTGAAATGCGTGTAAAATAGGGTGTAAAATATCATATAAAAGACATGCATCACAGCTCAAGGGGTCTGAACCAAGGACCTATCGTCGGGAACATTTTAGAGTCTGTCGACTATCAGGGAGGGTCGTTTAAAGTCCATTAGACTACGTAAGGAAGCTCAGCAGCCATAAGAAGAATCCATACCTGAGACTTCTTCTCGAAAAAAATAATATTTAGGATAGCAGGACGTCAGTAGAAACTGCTGGGGAAATCTGCTTGCATCGGTCTCTAGCGAACTCTTGCTGGGGAATATATCGTATCTGCTCCGTCTCTTGGGAAGTGCAATCGGCTATCATGGACTCTCAATGGACAATAAGGCAAAATTCGCTCATTATTGCGAGCGAAGTCTTGATGAAGTATTGCGACGATTCTCAGTCTGCTCGAAAATAGGATACTGCGACAATTCACAGTCTGCTCGAAATAGAATACTGCGACAATTCACAGCCTGCTCGAAATACGGGTCCGGACAAAGAATACATGTCAAATGGTCCAAACATATGATGCATGATTTTGTATAAGAGGCGCACCAAAGATGAGCCCACACATAACGAACTCATAACGAATTTTTGAAAATCGAATTGGAGGGAAGCTGAGGAAGAGGCGCAGCAAGAGTTGCGGCTCTTGGAAGTGGCGCAGCACCTGCTAAGTCTTTTCCTGAGTTCGTCCATGTCTGAGTAAAAACTCGACATAACTCGTGTTATGTTTATTATAACAAAACACAAATTCTCTCTAAACTCTCTCAAATCTCGACCATAATCCGTCAAAACTTGATCAAAACCTTCCATTAATCATGACTAACCGAGGTATGTGTCTCAATCTTGCTTTAACATTCGTATTTTGCTTGAATTGAATCGAAACAATTAGGGTTTTCAAACCAATTAATTCAAAATTTTGGGGCTTTTTCCCCAAATGGATTTGCCTTGTGAAATTGACATTAGAAATGGATAATTGGCAATGTTAGGAACATAACTATGTATTTTCTTTGAGTTTTCGTTGAGTATTGAGCATTTGAGTAAAATTGAGACGGTTTCTCAGCTGTTTCGAAAATCGCTTCGAAAATGGCCTTAGGATTGCCCATTTTTGATGAAATTTGGCTTTTTGGGATCCTTGTGTGATGGGTAAACTTCCTACCATTTCGAATTTTTGATTTGTGACGGCTTTTTCAGGACACTTTCTAGGGCATAATCGTCATTATAGCGAAATGGTACCGAAATTTCGACTCAAACCCATGATTAGGCTCGAATTTAGGCTTGACTTGACCCATTTACCCATATGATTGGTAGGGTTTTGAAAGAGATGGCCAAAGATGACGAGAAAAGGTCGTTTTCGGGGCTTGAAAGGCTTGAAACAGCTTTATCGAGGCTTGTCGTCACTTAACGCGGCCTAATTTAGTTCAATTTTGCAGGTAACGTTGCTTCTACGTCCGGCAGGGCTCCCATGGACGTGAACGACCCTACTCTTGAGGAGGTGTTCGAGGAGGTCTTTGAGGAGGAGGTCGTCGAGGAGGTCATGAGGCGGGCCAACGTAGGACGAGGTGGTCGCCAGCTAGCGGGGGCACCTAAGTGGACTGAGAAATGGGATGGTCCACACCTTGTTTGGGCAGGGAGAGCCACCTGTCTTGCAGGACGGCGAGAAGCTTGGAAGGCTAGACTTGCCATTTCCTTATTAATTTCCTTCTTTATTTCATTTCTCATTTGCTTTGCACTAAAGATAGCATTTCCTTGAATCAATACAGGAGGCCGGGAATTTCAGGTCTTCTCTGGCTATACGATGATGATGGAGGCCTATGACAGGTTGACGGAGGAGGAGAAGGCCATTATCGAGTTGGGAGTCTTCGAGGCCTTGGTGGGAGCGTGAAGGGCGATTAAGGCGCAGAAGCTTCGGGCTAACCTTTGCCTGATTCGAGCCTTCCTCGATCGGTACTAGGACACGACCTCGACCTTTCACATGTCTTTTGGGGAAGTTGGGGTCACTCTGGAGGATTACGGCATGATTTATGGTCTGCCGTGTGAAGAGGAGGTTGTGGTGTGGCCGTTGACGGCCATGAGGGTGGACTCGGTCGATGCAAGGAGGCTGATCGGCTGGAACCTGGCAGAGGGTGCTGCCACCGTTCCCGGGTTAGTACCGAGCACTTAAGTCAGGGACTACTTTGCGGGTAGGACCCTGGCATTGGTGATGATGGACGGGAGGAAGGTGGCTCCTCCTCCTTGCCCTGCGGAGCAGAGGACTCGTCTGTGGCTCTGGTGGTTCTTGTCTTCGCTTTACCTCGGAGACAAGGGGAGAGGCTATCGACGAAGCTTCTTCCGTTCTTTTCTGACTTGAGTGGCCTGGGCCGGTGGGATAGGGTCACTCCAAGTTTGCGGTCCTCAGTCGCTACATGAGGGCCATGGTTCGTCCTGAGCTGCTGGAGAAAGGGACTTCTCCGGCTACAGTCGGTCTTGGGCTACTGCTGGAGGTATAATTCTTTGTATTATGAAACATCATTACTTCTTCCCATACTTCTTTTGCTTTTATCGAATCATGAAAGATCATCATCGATTTTCTTGTCTTGCAGGCGTGGGTGTACTCCTACTTTCCGGGCTTTGCGCCCAAGAGGACGGAGCCTGAGCCGAGGGCATACCCAGTTGTGAGGGACTGGGTGGTGTATCGTAGGAAGAGCTAGCGCTCTTCTTACGATGTTTGTCGACGGGGCGTTAATGCCCTGAAGTTGAGTGACGTGAGTATTTTCAATCACCCTTCCCCTTTTTATTTGCTTCATTGATTTCAGAAATGATCACAAGAATGACCTCTTCATTTACTTGTCTTTAGTGGGTGCCGAGACCTTGGGTGGACTACCCTGGTGCTCCGGCCTTTGTGGTTGAGGTCCTTCGACCTAAGAGCTCGAGTCGGCTGCTGTTGAGGACGTCCATGGGACCAGTGTGGTACCTGGGCAAGCGTTTGACTCGTCAGTGCTCCCGTGACGCTTTCATGGTTCCCATCGATCCTCCCCGGACGATGTTTAGGGAGCCTTTCGACGCTGAGAGGGAAGCTGACTTGGCGGGCGTTGGTGGTGACGCTCTTCTTCTTCCTGGCAAAGAGTACTCCTCGTTCGTTCACTAGAGGCTGGCGTACTGTCCGGTACTGGTGAGTACTGTACTTTCTTTCTTTTTGATTTTATTTGACAAATGACGAATGATCGTCGAATAAAGTATTCATCTGAATTTTGCAGGAGGTCTAGGTAGTAGGCGTCGAGCCCCCAGCGTACCCCGAGACCCTTGAGTACACTGACGCGACGGGGATGACGACGATCTCCGAGCTTTGCGACTTCGGTGAGGAGGTGACAGATGCTAGCCTGGAGGAGTGGCGTAACTTGGTTAGGAGGGTAAGCCCCAGCTTTGGTCGACTTTTGCTTTTGTATAAGAATACATTTGTTCATTTTATTGAAAAAATTCTTGTTTGTTGAAATGCAGGTGGCACCGTCTTGGTATGTGGCGTTGTGGAGGGTGTCTAGCCATCTGCGGGCTACAGCCATTGAGGCACTTGTAGGGGGTCGAGGACGACAGGTATGAACCTTTCATGTTCTTCCTTTTGTTGTAATTTCTCGCGTTTTGCTTGAAATGATTGAAATGAGGCATTTCTTTGTCACTTGCAGAGGGAGCGTGACTTGGAGCGTGAGCTGGCACAGTCCCAGGAGGAGACAGCTCGCCTGTTGAGAGATTTGGAGGTCAGGGACGCCGAGATTGTTGCTCTCGAGGAGAGGGTCGCCGGGCGAGGTGGCGGGCAGGAGTAGTTGTCTTTGCTTTTGTTATCGCCGGTTGTCTTGTATATACTTGTACATTTTGGACTTTATTTCGGATTTTTAGGACTTGTTTTGGGCAAGAGTCCCCAGTTGGTTTACATATAGCATTTTGGTTGTATATATGATGGCCTGAGTGCCTTTGCGCTGGGTTGTATGTTTGTTCCTGTAGGTTAACTTAGAACAGGTTTGGTAGATGACGGTTTATGTCGTCATGCTGCCGAAATTTACATAGAATTTGCATATAATATACATATTAAATTAGCGCAAAATGACCAAAAAACGAAAAAATGCTCGAAAATGAGCGAAAATGACAAGAGAAATGCCAAAAAATGACCGGACGGTAGGGAGGCTACCCCCAAAAATAAACTTAAAATGGAATGTATAAGTTTCAAATGAAATGTGAAACGGGGAGTGAAATGGTTCCCCCAAAATAAAATAATAATAAAAAAAAAATGAAATGGGTAAAGTGTGCTTGTTTGGCGAAAATGTCGACTTCGTCTCGAAAAGCGTGCCCGAAAGATTAGGAAACATAAAATATGGTAATTTTGACGGAATTACAAAAATAATAACCTATAAGAATAAGAAATTATAGGCGACATAAATTAGGAAAGATCCAAAGCGGGAAATCACAGAAATCCTTCTGGGGAAGAGGCGCAGCAAGAGCCGCGACCCTTCGAAGAGGCGCAGCAGGTCCTGCGCCACTTCCCCAGTTGGTCAGTTCTGACGGAAATTAGGAAACAGCTTTTAGTATAAATAGAGACGTCGGGGAAGCTTTTATTCACATAATTCCTCCATCTTTCTTCCGTCTATTTCATAAAAACTCTCCTATTCGCATAAAAAATTCAGAAGTCATGGATGCCTTTGAAAACCGTCTTAAAGATTGGACAAATGAGTTTACAAACGTCGAGAAGCATGACATGGGTGCTTTTAACTTAGGATCGATCTTGAGTCTCAAACTGGTGAAGGTTGTGAAACCTTTCTTGGATGCCTGCCTTGAATACTGGGACTCGAATTTCCATGTTTTTGTCTTCCCTGGAGGCGATATTTGTCCTTTCCCGGAGGAGATAGCAGCTATTGGAGGATGGGACCCAGAAAATGCTCCCGCCATACCCTCAAGCTCTCAGGGGTATAAAACTAAATTTAGGGACTTGCTTGGACTGATTAAAGCTGAGGTTGATCGCCTTGTGACCTTAAAAGGGGTTCGTATGCTTGACTTTGTTGACTGATTCATAAACAGGGAAGATCCTTCCGTCTCTTATGTGGCGAGGCATAGGGCGTTCGGGTTTTGCCTACTGCATGGTTATGTCCTCCAAGGGCATGTTGATAAGGAGATGAGAGGGGATCCTCGTTACTTGAGCTTGGTTGAACAGATGGAGCTGCGCAGGAGCCCAGCGTGTCTGTGCCTAGGGGAGATCATTCTAGGGCTGGATAACAGAAAAGCTAACCGCGAGCTTCCTTATCTTGGGAGTCCTATCATTTTACAGATAAGAACCCGTTTTTCAACCGTTTTTTTTTTTTTCTTGCATTAATTCCCATATTTCCTTATAGGTTTGGCTGATGGAGAGGCTGCAGTTGATCGAGCCCCCAGTTAATGTGTCAGGATATCATGCTCGGTCAATTGTGATGAGAACCCGGCTCTACATGGTGGACTTCACTCGGGTTTGCAATTATTGGGAGAACAAATTGAAGAATGAAGGAGGTCCTTTGATCCGATGGATTGTGCCATGGTGGCATCTCAGGTCAGTCAGTGGAGTTTCATCTTTAGATCCTACCCGGCCAGTCCGCATTCCCGGCTTGGAGTTCATGGTTTGTATCTTCCTGGAGAGATTGATGATGCAAGTAGGCCTTAAGCAGAAGATCCATAAGCTTGACACTGTTCCTCAGACTGCATTGGCACATACTACCGAGAGTCGTCGAGAGTGGGCTCTCAAGTGGGCTCAGAGGAACATGTGGTATATACTTTCTCTTGTTGGCTCCCTATGGGTATCGGATTCATACTTGCAATGGAGGAAGCCTACTACTTCTGAAGAGTGCGAGAAGTTGAGGAAGCATGAGCCTGTTGACTACAAGATTCGCGAAGTAACAAAGGAGAACCATAAATATTTGACTGAGGAGGAGGAAGAGGCCAGATTCCGAGTCGTTCATCCGAAGAAGAAACCAAAGACCGCTCCTGCCGCAGAGATAGTGGTGGACCGAAATGGTAAGGTTAAACCGCGAGAGAGACCTTTGGTGATTAGGTCAGAGATAGCACAGGAGCGCCCGGCTCGTGGTCGAGACAAGAAGTATAACAAAAAAGACAAAGGCAAAGGAAAGATGGAAGAGTAGCCTAAGTCGTAGTATTTTTTATAATTATTATTATTTGTAATAAATGGCGGAGTTTTTAGAATCCTAGCCTAGCATTTATTTTTCAGCACTTAATATTATGTGGCGTATTATTATTATTATTGGAACAAAAGGAATAAAAAGATTAATTAGTTATGAAACTATTGTATTCTCTTTTATTATTCTTGTCGAATTTCAAATGCAAATGCAAATGTCCTTCTATTTACATTTTAAAATATCGGGTTGTATCCTGTGAAGGATTGCCTACGTATTCATTAAGAAAATGAAATCAAACCCTTGTGCGTAGTTCGAGAAAATGTAAAAGAATAATTGTTCTAAGTAAGAGCTTGTAGTGAACTTTAGAAAATAAGCATGAGTTTTACTTACTTCTAAAATACAACTCAATTTATTTGATGATATGAGGATGACAAATTGTCAAGATGCAAGAGCAAGGTGACATAGGCTCTTTCAGCGGGCCAAGGGCCATTTTATTTCGTGTCGCATGAGCGGCACGTGGGTGTTACGCGAGGCGCGTGTCTTGTCCTACACTAGGCATAGTATCGTTTCAGTTGATCGAGGTTGGTTGGGTTAGCAAATTCATTTCCGTCTAGGTCCGTAATCCTAACCGCACCCTTAGAGAGTATAGATTTGACTAAGAATGGTCTTAACCCGTTTGTTGAAGGCTCGTTTGATGCGTGCCTGATATGTTTGCACATTATACAGTGCGCGCAATCTTTGTTCATCCAAGAGGATGAGCTCCTCATATCTGTCTCTCTTCCAATCATCTTCTGGAATTTGACTTTCGAGCAGGATGCGTAAGGATGGGATTTTGAGTTCAACTGATTGTACGGCTTCCATGCCGTAAGTTAAATAGAAAAGAGTAGCCCCAGTAGTGTCCTAACTGACGTGCGATAACCCCACAATGTGAATGGTATCTTGCTGGGTCAATCGCGGTAATTGCCGATCATCTTCTTGAGGATAGTGACGACATTCTTATTAGCTGTCTCAGCTTGGAAATGTGATCCATTATCACTGATGATCTCGTGTGGGCAATCGTATCGACAAATGATATTGGTTTGTATGAACTTTGCCACATTTTTAGCTGTGAGACTAATGTAAGATGCCGCTTCGACCCATTTGGTGAAATAGTCGATATCTACTAGGATGAAACAATGGCCTCCTGTTCCGGCTGGAGTGATTTTCCCGATGATGTCAATTCCTCAAGCAGAAAACGGCCAAGGAGAGGTCATGGTGTAGAGTAGTGAAGGGGGAACATACTGTACATTCCCGAAGATTTGGCAGTTATGGCAATGTCTGACGTACTTGATGCAATCGGATTCCATCGTTGTCCAGTAATATCCTAGACGCGTGATTTTCTTTGTCATCATTGGTCCACTCATGTGAGGGCCACATTCTCCGTCATGAACTTCTTCTATCACTTTTTGTGCCTGTGAATGATCAAGGCAGCACAAGACTACACCAAGAAGTGTTCTTTTGTACAATTCTCCCTGCATGAGGAAGTATTGAGAGGCTAGTAGGCGTATGGAGCGTTGCCCTCTCTTGTCCATATCTGGTGGATATGTACCATGGAGTTTGAAGTTTAGAATGGCTTGGAACCACGGTTCCCCTGAATTTCCTTCCTCATCTGTAATCTGGTATACATAGGCTGGTTCTGACCGCCGTTCAATGCACAGGCATTTATACCATGTCGTTCGGCATATTAATCAAAGATGCAAGTTTTGCAAGAGCGTCTGCAAATTGATTCTCTTCGTGAGGTAGGTGTAGATAAGTGATTTGGTCGAAGAATTGGGCAACTTGATCTATCCTAGCCTGATAGGGTGCTAGACTTTCACTTCGAACTTTCCAAGATCCAGTAATTTGGTTGATGATCAGGGATGAGTCTCCGTGAACTCGAAGATTTTTTATGCCCAGACTTATTGCCGCTTGTAGCCCGATGAGGCAAGCTTCATATTCCGCTGCGTTGTTTGTCACCTCGAAGTCAAGTTTGACAAAGAATGGTGTATGCTCAGCTTCAGGAGAAATGAGCAACACTCATATACCAAATCCTCTTAGGTTTTATGCTCCATCAAAATAAAGGTCCCAAGAGTCTACACTGGTTTGTAGTATATCCTCGTCTGGGAATGACCATGTGTCTACTGCTTGGGTGTCATTGATAGGATTATCGGCGAAGACCTCGACAACGGCTCGCCCCTTTATAACCTTCAGAGGTACATATTTGAGATCGAACTCTGAGAGCATTAGGGTCCATCTTGCCAAACGTCCGTTGAGGACGGGTTTTTCGAAGAGGTATTTGACAGGATCCATTTTGGAGTACACCTTGACAGAATAGCTAAGCATGTAATGACGTAGCTTCTTTGTTGCCCACACAAGAGCGAGGCATGTCTTTTCGAGAGGTGTGTACTTGCATTCATACTCCAAGAACTTTTTACTAAGGTAGTAGATAGCTCTTTCTTCTTTTCCTACGGTTTGTGCTAGCATAGCCCCCATGG
This sequence comes from Silene latifolia, assembly GCF_048544455.1. Taxonomy (NCBI): domain Eukaryota; kingdom Viridiplantae; phylum Streptophyta; class Magnoliopsida; order Caryophyllales; family Caryophyllaceae; genus Silene; species Silene latifolia. Next base: position 86,739,130 of record NC_133526.1, read on the forward strand.
CTGTTTCGGTTACTGTGAGATATAAACCAAGAGGTTGATCTCGCGGAAGAGGCATGAGCACCGGTGGTTTGGCTAATATCTCCTTGATTTTGTCAAATGCTTGTTGGCAATCATCATCCCATATGGTGTGGTCCGTTTTCTTGAGCTTTTTGAAAATGGGTTCGCAGATCATTGTAAGCTTTGATATGAATCGGCTTATGTATTGTACTTTGCCTAGGAATCCCCTAACCTCCTTCTCTTTTTGAGGTTACGGCATTTTGATAAGAGCCTTTATCTTGGATGGATCTATTTCTATCCCTCTTTGACTGACGAAATATCCCAGGAGTTTTCCAGATGTTACCCCGAATGCGCATTTCTGGGGATTAAGCCTCATGTTGTACTTTCGCAACCTTAGGAAGAACTTGCGAAGGTTGTCAATATGCCCCTTTCTATCCTTGGACTTGACAATCATATCGTCAACGTACACTTTTACTTCCTTATGCATCATGTCATGTAGCAACGTGGTCGCAGTTCGTTGATATGTGGGTCCAGCATTGATTAGCCCGAATGGCATAACGGTATAGCAATAGGTGCCCCATTGGGTAACAAAGACAGTTTTATGCATGTCTTCTATGGCCATCTTGATCTGATTATATCCTGCATAGCCGACCATGAAAGATAACAATGCATGGTCAGCTGTGTTATCTACCAATATGTCGATGTGTGGCAGAGGGAAATCGTCTTTGGGACTTGCTTTATTTAAGTCTCTGAAATCAACACAAACTCGGATTTGCCCATCCTTTTTAGGTACAAGTACAATGTTAACTACCCAGTCTGAATACTCGGAAACTTTGATGAATCCGGCTTTGAATTTTTTATCGACTTCTTCTTTGATTTTAAGAGCCCATTCGGTCCTCATTCGACGAAGCTTCTGCTTTACAGGTTTGAAACCTGGTTTGATTGGAATTCTATGTTCTGCAATATCCCTGTCGATCCCTGACATGTCTTTGTAGGACCAAACGAAAACATCCTTGAACTCATGTAGGAGATCTATGAAATCCGCTCTTTCAGTGGGGTTTAAGGTGGTCCCTATCCTAAGTTCTTGGGGTTCTAGTTCGGTTCCCACGTTGATGAGTTCGGTATTTTCTATAACTAGTGCCCCTTCCCCCTCTTACAGTATTTCTTTGGCTATGTAGGGAAGTAATTCGATTGAGTCTGGGTCAGGATCATCCTCATTATCATCGTAAATAGAATTGCATTTAAAATAACACAAAGAGTAAGCAGAATCTGATTTATTCATATTAAATTTTGAAAAGAGTTGAAACAAAGAAGCCATCTGTTCATTAGTCAGCGGCGGTAAAGGGACAGCTGCTGGGACATTTTCTAAGCTACTGTTACTATTTGACGCTAAGCTAGGAGAAACAATGGAATTGGGAGTGACGACAGGAGGAGACTCTTTAAGTGTTTCTCTAGAATCAGACTCTGATTCCGACTCCGACTCTGACTCAAATTCGTTGTCTTCAGGTTCTCCCTTGAACATCTCTCCTTCTCCAGTGGTGACTTTGAAGAGCTTTCCTTGATTCTTTGTCCACTTGATCGATTTTCTCCATCCTTTCTGCTGATCTGAATTGGCCTCGGTGATTAGTGTCGTACGGTTGAAATGGTAATCCTGAAGTATCATGGTAATGATCTCGTCCTGCGCGGCTCTAATAAATCGGTCTTCTCCAAACAGAAGACTAACAGCCTGTTCATCTAAATAAGGTGTTTGACGAGTTTTGACGGTAGGAACCGTTTCTGGAGGAATAAAGTAGCAATCGTGGAAGACCTCGATTCCAGCTAGTTGCGTTCCTTTGTAGTGCCAAGGTTCAAGGAACCCGTGAAAGTATTCTTGACTTCCTTCTCTAACAAAATATACAATCAGGATTGGGAGGTAAGACCGCATTTGAATTCCTTCTTTGTAAGGTGCAAAGGTGTTTTTCTTGGCAGGATTTAAAGGCATTCCCGGGAAGTATCCCTGAGACTTGAGTATGTGGTTGACCACTAAATTGGAGTATGGATTGAAGTATAGAGGTGCTAGTTCACTTTCTACAAGATTTATGCTATGGAAACCCCCATGCTCGTATACTGGATCCGTGACTACTTGGTTGCTTGACATCTTTTCTATCACTGCCTTGATAGGTGACGAAGTGATCATCACTACTTTGCCATCTAGTGGGATTTTGATCTTCTGGTGCAAGGTGGATGTTACTGCTTTGGAGGCGTAAATCCATGGCCTTCCCAGAAGTATGTTGAAGGATGCTTCGATATCCACTATTTGAAAATTAACCTTTCGCTCAATCGATCTTGTGGCTATAGTGAGGTTGATTAGTCCTACCACTTTACGGCGTGTTCCATCGTATGCTCGAACACCTTGGTTAGTAGGAGTCCAATCTGATTCTTTCATGCCCAATTTGTATGCTGTTTTCAATGGTATGACATTGACCGTAGAGCCATCATCCACCAATGTCATTAGCACGTTTTTCTTTAAGCATATGACGGTGATGTATAGAGCTAGGTTATGACTGGTGCCGAAGGGAGGCAAATCGTCATCTGAGAAAGTAACTGGGTTACTTAGCTTAGTTGAATCTTGGAAGACCAAGTTGACTATGTCGTCAGGCGTAGAATTGTGTGCTACATTTAATTTAGCCAGGGCTTGCAGCAAAGCTTGGCGATGAGGAAATGAACTTGCCACTAATTGCCATACTGAAATATCAGACTTTGTCTTCTGTAGTTGCTTTAGTAAGTGGTCAGTAGATGTGTCTTCGCCATTGCTCCGTGTGACGACATTGGTGTTGGTAACTGGACCGTTAGCTATAGGACCATTTTGAGAAATATTTTGATATGGACGCCCTGAACGAGTAAGGTGGTCTATATCTTGGTCTTTACTACCTCTGACTATGTCCTCACTAACCTTGACTAGGTAGTGTTCAGTGAGATATTCATCTTTATCGTCATCGGCCCATATTCCGTTGACGGTTGCAAGCTCTCTCAATATGATGATCTCAGCTTCTAAGTGGATTAATTGATCGACTAGGCTATCAACCACAGTCACTAATTCTTACATTGTAGAATTTTGAGACAGATTTAGTGGCACGCTCTCCTTGGGTATGGTGCTTGGATTGCGAAGGGATGCTACTACCTCTTCTAGTTCTGAAACTTGTCTACTTACACTCTTTGCCCATGCGATAAAGTCGGCGATGGTAGGAGAAATGCTGGAATAACTCCCCTCATCCTCTAATGCATGGATCTCATCTTCGATTGGAGAAATGAGGTGTGAACAATCTAAGGTAGATTCTTCATTTGTAATCATTAGAACTCCAACAGGATTCTGAGTATTGTTAGGTTTACCTCCAGGAGGTATAGGTAAACGACCATCTTCGATCATATCTTGAAGAACGTGTTTTAGCTTGTAAAACTTCTCTGTATCGTGCCCTTTACCTCTATGATATTCGCAGTATGCACTTTCGTCCCAGAACTTAGACTTCATCTCTGGTCAAGTGTAGGTCCTATGGGTTGGAGTTTACCTTGTTTCATCAGTCTCTTCAGAGCGTTAGAGTAGGTATCGCCAATGTTTGTGAACTTCCTTTGTGGGTTATTCTTCTTTGACGATTCGAGAAGGTTGACTTCATCTGTCTTGCTAGTAGAGCCGTAGGAACGACTTGTTGAGCCTTTATATCCATGAACCACCATTTTTGACAAGAGCCCTTTACGGACGTCGTCTTCAATTATTGTCCCTAGCACAGTTAAGTCCTTGAATGTTTTTATGTTTTGGTACCTCAAGTGGTTTGCATAAATAGGTCTCAAGTTACCCACGAATTTCTCCACAAGGGTAGCTTCATCTGGACGCTTAACAAGTTGTATGCTAGTCTTTCTCCACCTACTTAGGAAGTCGGTGAAGCCTTCTTTTTCATTTTGGGTAAGAACCTCTAAAGTGCACATGTTGACTTGGATCTCCGCGTTATCCACGTATTGTTTAGCGAACTCAATTGCAGCGTCATCCCAGGTGGCAATCTTCTTGTGCTCTAGGGAATAGAACCATTTCTTAGGAATGGTGTCAAGAGATGAAGGAAAGATCCTTAGGAACATCTCAGGTTTGATGCTTTTGATAGACATGTAGTCTTTGAAAGCCCGAATGTGGTTCAAAGGGTTTTCATGTCCCTTGAACTTTGGGATGTCAGTCATGTTAAAGTTGGTTGGCAATTTGGTGTTCACGGCCTCATACTTGCGATTGTTTTCCCTATAGATGTCGTCTCCCTTGAGGTACATTAGTTGTTCCTCTAAGTATTGGAGTCGCTTTTCAGCTTCGGTAAGACCTACTGGAGGGTTGATTTCTTGTGACCCAATGAAGGGTGGAAGATTATCATGCACAACTTTGCTAGGAATATCCTCTTCTGCAGGAGGGAGTCTAGTTTCTACAGCAACAATTCGGCCTTCGATAGCATTGAGGCGATCATAAGCTTGGTCTTGGCTGGTTTGGAGATGAGCGAGCGCAGCTAGGATTTTATCATTACCATTTGGTTGACCGCTGACCCTTGTGGTACTAGTTTCAGGCATCTTGGAAACTGGATAAGAGATCGATGACGAATCAAAATACGATCGACCATTCTAGCACACTTACTCAAGGAAAAGACCTGACTCGTGAAGTGGGAGTGTGCTACTTGTGTTAAGTGTGATTTGAAAATGACGAAGTTTGGAAATGTTTGTCCTACCAAATGTAGTGTAGTTGTAGGAGTGTTGACTTGAAGTGAGGTTTGGAAATGGGTTTCGAGGCCCGAATTTTGACTCGACATTTGGACAGAGTTTCGACTAATTTTGCGCTAATTTAGGTTATTTTCGAAAAAAAGGGTTTACAATTTAAAAGGTTTTGATTTAACAAAGTTAGTCATAGTTTCATTTATGAAATGGTGATCACATATGGTACAAGCATTATAACGGTATGCTGAGTGCATTTAGAAGGGTTTTGGCTTAAAAGGTGGGTTGCCATACCGAGCAATCAAACCCTGGTCTGTGGAGAGGTCCGCGCCAAACATGAGTAAGGCCGGTTCCTAGTCAATTTCCTCGAGTAGTGAAAGATCTTGATACAAACACGAGTAAGCATCATGGTATGGTTGACGTCAATCGTTATCCATCCTTAGGCCCAGATAAGAATTTGGACCGTCCAGACGGGACGATTGGTCGAATGGGTTGGGTTGGGCCTAGGAAGGCCGAATTAAACGATCTAAGAAAATCGAGTCATGAAAACCGACAACTGTCTCATATAAACTATTCCCTAACCTTGTTCATCCTTGCCCACACGTAAGTGTATTACTCCCCAGCGGAGTCGCCAAACTGTGGACATGGGCCACTAGGGCGCTTGGGAACAAGCGTTTGTATTTGTGGAGTCGCCACCAATTTTTATGGGAAATTGGAACCGTTCGAATACCTCATGTCATGTCAAGACACAAAGTAATGACATGAATACTAAGAACTCATTACCCTTAGCATTCTATGTCTAGAATAACTCTCGTAGATGCCAATGAACACGGATGTTCACAGAGATCTGGAGTAAGGGGTGAGGCTACGTATTAGGAAGTTCTTTAATCGAACACCTAATCCCGCCCGCCTCGATAGCGGCCTCTACTAATGATTAGGGAAGTTGTACATACTTGATATGTTGTCGATTATATGCATGCAATGCAACATCCAACGTTTTGATCCTAGTATGTGAGATTTAGACTATGTCGGTGAACAAAGAATTTAGTAATTAATTATGTCAAAGTTGGAATTTAGATTAATTACATGTGAATGGTAGATAAATAAATCATACAAAATAAATATGAAATATTACAAAGAAATGAATTACAAGTGAGAAACGATTTATGTCATAAACATGCCCAAAAGAGTTTTAGAAATAAAAGAAAGAAATAAATGAAATAAGGAAAATTAGAAAATTAGAAAAATAAGCAAATTAGAAAATAAGCAAATTTGGAAAATAAGGAAATTTGGAAAATCAGGAAAATTAAAAAATAAGAAAAATTGGAAAACAAGGAAAATTGGAAAATAAGGAAAAAAAATGGAAATTAAGGAAATTAAAAAAAATAGGATAAGAAATAAAATAGAGAATATGGAAAATATGAATCATATGGAAAATATATCGAATTATGGTGATAATAAGAATAATAGTTAATTAAAATCCTAATTAGAAACCCTACGTCAAAACAAGAAGAGTTCAGAGGCGGAAGCCAACTTAGAACAGGAGCAGCATCTGCTGCGTCCTCTGGAAGAGGCGCAGCACTTCCTGCGTCTGTTCTCCAGTTGGATTCTGACTGTGAAAGTCATACTCGCGGGTTGTTAATGTTCGTTAATAATTAGTATGGATTATTGATGTTAGGACTCGAGTTGAAGTGATTTAGCCAGATTACATACTAATGTTGTCATAAAACGATAAAAACGGATTGAAACGATTTATTATAGGTTAGATATTATTTACGATGCCGGAATTGATTTATATACAAAACTTGAATTAAAGACGGCTGAAAACAAAAGAAAACAAAATATGAAAAATAAAGAGAAATATGTACAAAGACGAATTCAAGAGACTTGATACGGATAAATCGAGTCTCTAAAATCCGGGTTTGAATTTGTGACGAAAACCCGCAAATATTAATTATAAGGGATTTAAGTCGAAAATTATTGAAAAGGATTCATAAAAACTAATTTGAAAATTATTATGTGAAATAAGGGAAAGAACGAGGAAAGAAAAATAAAAGACGAAAGGAACAAAAACCCGAGGAAGAAGAAGAAGTGCAGCAACTAAAAGCAGCCCCCGGAAGAGGCGCGGCAGATGCTGCGCTCTTTCCAGAAGGCGCATCAGTTGATGCGATTCTTCCCCACGTCAGATCTGTGTTATTTCCGTTAAAAGGTTTTAAAAGGGTGATTTTAAAAGACGGTTTTGAGCATGCTTATGACATAAATTATTACATTAGTTACAAAATAAAAAAGTACAATAAAGATGGGATTTACACCCTCAGACTTACATGTTAGCGTCGCGAGATTTAACTAAATCGGTGCTTAGTGGTAACTCGACTCGATCTATGCAAATATGAAAAGTGCCCTTGAAAAAGGATTTAAAATAAATTGAATTATTGATTATGGTGTAGTGGTCAAATTGGTAGGTCAGGCAATGTGACTGGTACTTAGAATGATCTGAGCTTACGTGGTCGATTGATCAAGCACGTAGGCGTCGAAAGCTTAGAGCAAGGACTTAGAATACAAAGGGAGAAGAGAAGAGCGGACACTCACGTGAAAAATATGTGGAACGAAGGTCCCTATTTATACTAATCACACGGAGGAATTAGGGTTACGGTAAAACTTTGGAAACAAATCTCGAAAAGATTTGAAAATATGCAGAAAAGAGCTAGGGAAGAGGCGCAGCAGCTGCTGCGATCCTTCGAAGAGGCGCAGTAGGTGTTGCGTCCTTTCCCTAGAGGTTTCCTCCTGCGGAAGAAAGATTTTCCGCGTTTCTTTTAGGGAATTGCAGTACATCTCGACTTCCTTATTTTTATCATAAAAAATTTCGGGATATACTTTGCCAAAAGATTAAAAAAATTGATTTTATGGGATAAATGTCTGGAACATTCTAGAACATTCCGACTCGACATTTTAAAACAGTTATTAGAAAATGAAGCGGTTTTCGACCCGGACTCCAAATGAACTCTATTTACTATCAAAACGACCGTATCGGCGCGTAGATGACAACCAAGGGGTAGACACAAGTATTTGAGCTATCACTTGACGATAAACTTACGAACTGTCATAAATCGTTCCGTGTACCAAACATGCGGCCCAATCATCACCGGGTGGTTTGCGGGAGGTGCAGAAATGAGGTATCTACATATGTTCACAATAATTGCATCCACGTTTAAGTTAGATGTTGTTGGTAAGAATTAAATGAACGAAATTTAAATCAATTATGAAGGAAGGGTGGATAGTACCTCATTGGCTTAAGTGACCGTTATACTAAACCAATAGCTGGCATACTTATAGCATTTCCATGCATGCTAAGCATACATCTAGTAACCATATGCATACCCATATAGCACAACATTAGCATATTAATTCTGTAACCTAACTTGTTCCCTTATATTCCTTAGGATGTATCCTTACCATACTACTCGCCCAGAAGACCTATTCATGTTCCCAGATTCATATTTGAACGAGCATTGCAAAGCCTTAGAATCCCATATGGATGTTTATGGAGCTCTATGGAATCTGAAGTACATAACTGACACCTTTCTTAGATCTTATACCTTGGTTACCACTCTACCTTTCTCTGGACCCTTAGGTGAAGTTAGAGGAAGTTATATGACTGAATACGCTAACTACAAAATGGATGAGAACTTTAGCTATTATTATGGATCTATCTATCCTCCACATCTCACATATGAAGCCGTTTTAGAAAGATTGAAATACTTAGTGTATGTATGTTAGGCGGATCACCATAGCACCAACCTTGAACCTAAACAAGTTATCCATACCACTGGGAGTAGTGATGGGGAGGTTCAGTCGTGTATTTTCCTTGGAGAGAGGAAGAGTGAAACCTGTGAGGTGATAGAGATTAGCAATGATGAGGATGAGGAAGTAGACAATATGTGGACTGGACCTTTTGATGCTGATAATGATAGACTTCAACCTCGTCAGCAGAGAGCCTCAGATTGCGAGCTGGAAGAAGACGTGATATATCTTGGACAAGTAAAGGCATCTAACCCTAAACCTAGGAGGCACAATTGGGCTCCTTTTGGGGATAGACTTCGGAGGGTCATATAAATTAAGAAAAGATTAACTAAATAGTTATGCGTATCTTTTGTTATAGATTATTATTTATCCTGGCAATGTATTCGCCAATAGTTAAGTAAGGCAGTTGAAGTTTAAATAAAAATTAGTTCGAACATACTATATGTTGTGGTTTTGCTATTTAGAAGTAAATCAAAGATTTTGTTATTCATTTAACCGTTAATTGGTGTTGTGTTAGAAATAATAGTTGTCTTATGTTACAATGTGTGTTTCATGTTTTATGGCGTTACAACAATGGTTTGGTTGTTCCTATTGGTTATTATTCCGAACTTCAAGGACGAAGTTTATTTTTAGGGGGAAGGAATGTAATACTACAAATGCTTTGAGTTATTATTGTGATATCTTGTGATAAGATTGGCGTGGTTGATAATCGTAAATGGATAATTGTGTTGTCATAAGTTGGATGATGTTCAGTTATGTGGATGATTATAAATGTTGTTATAGTAGTTATGGGTGAACTTTTGGACGAATTTCAGTTTAAGGGGGGAAGACTGTAATACCCCGTGTTTTGATATAATTTATGAGAATAATTTATGTAATTTAAATAATTAATTAATGTATGTAATTTAAATAATTAATTAATGACATTTCTAATAATAATTACAAGTAAGACGTTAATTAAATAATAAAGTAAGTAAGCGAGCCGAAATAGTCATTGGGCCATGTGACACGAATTGGAGGACCGGTTTTATTGGCCTAATACATAAGTGATCGGGATTTGTATCGGGATTTAATAATATTAATATGGAAATAATAAGTAAAGGTAATATAATTATATCAATAATAAGCCTAATAATAATAGTGTTATAGTAATAATAAAATTAGTAAAGATAGTATGTAGAAATCCTACTTATGGTAAGACTAATAATAATAATAATAATAATAATAATAATAATAATAATAATAATAATAATAATAATAATAATAATAATAATAATAATAATAATAATAATAGTAATAATAATAATAGTAATAATAATAATAGTTATAATAATAATAGTAATAATTATAATAGTAATAATTATAATAGTAATAATTAATAATAGTAATAATTAATAATAGTAATAGTAATAATAATAATAATAATAATAATAATAATAATAATAATAATAATAATAATAATAATAATAATAATAATAATAATAATAATAATAATAATAATAATAATAATAATAATAATAATAATAATAATAATAATAATAATAATAATAATAATAATAATAATAATAATAATAATAATAATAATAATAATAATAATAATAATAATAATAATAATAATAATAATAATAATAATAATAATAATAATAATAATAATAATAATAATAATAATAATAATAATAATAATAATAATAATAATAATAATAATAATAATAATAATAATAATAATAATAATAATAATAATAATAATAATAATAATAATAATAATAATAATAATAATAATAATAATAATAATAATAATAATAATAATAATAATAATAATAATAATAATAATAATAATAATAATAATAATAATAATAATAATAATAATAATAATAATAATAATAATAATAATAATAATAATAATAATAATAATAATAATAATAATAATAATAATAATAATAATAATAATAATAATAATAATAATAATAATAATAATAATAATAATAATAATAATAATAATAATAATAATAATAATAATAATAATAATAATAATAATAATAATAATAATAATAATAATAATAATAATAATAATAATAATAATAATAATAATAATAATAATAATAATAATAATAATAATAATAATAATAATAATAATAATAATAATAATAATAATAATAATAATAATAATAATAATAATAATAATAATAATAATAATAATAATAATAATAATAATAATAATAATAATAATAATAATAATAATAATAATAATAATAATAATAATAATAATAATAATAATAATAATAATAATAATAATAATAATAATAATAATAATAATAATAATAATAATAATAATAATAATAATAATAATAATAATAATAATAATAATAATAATAATAATAATAATAATAATAATAATAATAATAATAATAATAATAATAATAATAATAATAATAATAATAATAATAATAATAATAATAATAATAATAATAATAATAATAATAATAATAATAATAATAATAATACTAATACTAATAATAATAATAATAATAATAATAATAATAATAATAATAATAATAATAATAATAATAATAATAATAATAATAATAATAATAATAATAATAATAATAATAATAATAATAATAATAATAATAATAATAATAATAATAATAATAACAACAACAACAACAATAACAACAATAACAATAATAACAACAACAATAACAACAATAACAACAATATAAGAATAATAACAACAATAACAACAATATAGAATAATAACAATAATAACAATAATAATAACAATAATAACAATAATAATAATATTAATAATAATAATAATAATAATAATAATAATAATAATAATAATAATAATAATAATAATAATAATAATAATAATAATAATAATAATAATAATAATAATAATAATAATAATAATAATAATAATAATAATAATAATAATAATAATTCCTACAAAAATTAGAATAAGGTAAAAATTATTAGTTTCCTAATTGACCTCATATACTCCCTAGTTTAGACTATAAATACCATGATATCTGAAAATATAATTCACAAAGAAGAATAAGGAGATTTAAGAGACAGAAGGAGCAATTAGCGACAAAAGGCAAAGATTGTCGTAATTTATGTTTATATCGTCTTAATAATTTAAGCTAACGTTTATACACCGTATGGACCACCGTGAACAGTGTCGATGACCTTAGTAGTTGCCCTTGACCGTTGTGACTCTAATAAGACCAACCTTGACCACTGTTAACCACCGTCGGTGGCCGTTTGGACGTCTAAATAGGGGATGTCGTGAGTAAGAAAGACGGGGTTTGTGTCGTGTGTGGTTGTCGACGTGATCTAGGGTTTGGGTGGTTGGTTTATTCGGCGGTAGGCCGGAGGTCCTACTGGTGGTGTTGGGGTGGTGAATTGTGGTGGTTGGTGCGGGGGCTGTCAATGGAGGTGGCCATTTGGGTGTTTGTGCATTAGAAGGGTTTATATCGTTTCAGGGTTGTCGTGTGACTGCCGTGAGGGGTCATGGCCAGTTATGGGACTACCGTGGGTCAAGGGAGACCATGCTAGTGGCCACTGGTGGTCGTGGGGTGGTGTCAGGAGGAGAGTATGTGTGTATGGTTGTTTGTTTCGACTTTTGTAGGGCTGTTTAAGACGGCTCTTTAAGGGCTGCTGGTGGTGGTTTGACGGGTGGTTAGTGGGTGTTTGGGAGCATCAGATTGCAAGCTAGTGGTGACGTAGTTGAGTGGTGACTGTGGTGGTTTGTGGTGTCGGGTTTGGCGGGCTTTGTGAGGGATGTTGGTCACGGTTTCTAAACCGCGTATTGGGTGTTTTTGTGACGGGTTTTAATTGGCTAAATTTGGGTGACTCGGGTTTGTATTTGAGTCGGATTTTTATATCGTAGACCTATAATAATAATAATTAATTAATTTGAATAATGAATATAATTTATAAATAATAATGGAAATTAATAATTAATAATTGATGGGAAAGTATAATATTTATGTTAGGTGACGATTTGTGAAGAAATTATAACTGGGTTCAAATTGCTTTAATTATTTGGATCGCTTGAGCTGCTTAATTGGAATTGCTTGCCAGTTAGGGATAAATCCTAATCAACTCTTGTTCGATAATGTTTGGTATAATTGATGGTTTATATTAATGTGAAATTGATCATATGTGAATTGTGTTGGTTGATATTATCGTAATTGTTGGAAGGTAGAATTATATTATATTATGTTGATTGATATTATCGTAATTGTTGGAAGAGAGAATTATATTGAATTGTGTTGGTTAATATTAATAATATTGATGAGGTGAATTTGTGGGATTTATCTGTATGCAACCCTTTAACTTTAAGGATTATAACGAAATTTATAATGATGAAAACTAGTCATAAAATAAATTGCATAAACAAAATCGTAAAGGATTAAGAAATAACCTTCGGTCCTAACTTTTATGGCCTATGAACAATATCGCAATGATATTCTCCTATCAGTTGCACCCAAGACGATATGAGATATGCCCTTGCTTCTTGCTAGAATCGTTCCCTAAATTTTCTGTAAAATTGCTTAGGGTTTTTCGTTTTTTGTGTTTTAGATGAGAGGCAAGAATGAGTTAGAAAATTAGGTTAGAAAATTAATCCCTCTCTTCCCTCTTAAACCGTGAAAGAGGAAGAGCAATAGGGTTATTTTTTCTTCTATTTTTCGGTCCATATACCGAATTAATAAGGAGTATTACTTCCTTATTTTTGGTTTTGGCCACTACCGAAAATGAGGATAAAAATCCTTATTTTTGGTTATTCCAAAAATGTATAAAATGTGTTAAATATAAATTGTCATTTATATTATTCTGTATTAACAAGTCTACACACAACAGCTTGCGGTTGATTTATTAATATGAGTCAATAATAATTATTATGACAATATCGTATAATTATCATTTGCTGATTAAATATAACCGATTACATTTAATTACGAATTAACATATTAATTTGTCCAAGCTAACATTATATACATTAATTAAATATAACTTATTATATTCAATTTACGAATTGACAGTTAATTCGTCTCAGCTTATATTATTTAATCAGCATTAAATAATCGTCTCATCAACACAGTGACTAACTGTTTAGTCATATAAGGCATCAATGTGATTATATTTTCATACAATCACATTTCTCAAACACATCCTTTAGGTGTGACTTTTAGGGACCAGTTGATCACCGCCGTCAGTATGATAATAACGTCAAACTTTCTAGCAAGCCAACCGTTATTAGGTAATCGTTAATTAACTGATAAAATACGAAGTATACCCTTCTGAACCTATAAGAGATTTATAAATGTTATCACACTAATTTGTGGAGGACACAAGCTCCAACAAACTCCCACTTGTCCTCACAAGTGTATGTGCGATAACCGATTCTCATATCCTAAAATTTCTCCCACTCAATGTAAAACAATTTGCAAAATTTGTATTCACAAAAAGCGTATTTTACAAGTGATCTGTATCAAGAGTGGTTTCCCCGACTAGAGAGTAACTTAACTGATAAACGAATCATCATTCGAGCATGGCCATGCATTTCAGTTACAACTCCTAGAGTGGCCCTGAGAAATAACTATACCTGATAAAGGTTGGATATTTTCCTCAACTCGAATCCTGCAATATAAGCACAGTATGAAATGACCTAGAAAAAATCTATTTAGCCTCCAGTTACGGCAGACACGTGAGAAAGAAACCAAAGTCACCCAAAAACTGCCTTAATCTCAAGCGACAGTCGATAGTCAAAAGAATCGACTCTAGGAACAAAATGGATGTCCTATCCACGACCTGGCACCGAATGTTGTTAAATATTTAGGACTCCATTACGTTGTCACAAAAATTTGTCCTACGAGGTATCGTTATAATCTCGCATCTGTGATCGATTAGTCAACCGTTTGACTTATGGCTCGTTGAACCCACCATCAATCGACTGCACAATATAATAGCCATAGTTATCAGCTTATAAAGGCGATTACGGACCAAAACAAATATAATGTAATTCAGTTCACTTTGTGGCGTTCAAAGTTGTCAGTACAATCCACATGAAAAACAAAATATTATATTAAAACGATGAAGTTATAAATAGTATATGAAAAAGATAATGTATCAAATCCATAATCAACTACTACAACTCAGGAATACGTTTAATTCCCATGGAGATAACGTGCCCTTCATGCTTATCAAAATTCAACGGTTTAGTGAGAGGGTCCGCGATGTTATCATCCGAAGCTATCTTGTCAATCACTATCTCTTCTTGCTCCACATAATCACGGATCAGGTGAGCTTTCCGATGTACATGTCTAGATTTGTTGCTAGACTTTGGCTCCTTAGCCTGGAAGATGGCACCTCTATTGTCACAATAGATGGTGATCGGGTCATTCGAACTAGGAACTATCGTAAGTCCTTGTAAAAATTGACGCATCCATATCGCTTTCTTAGCTGCTTCCGAAGCGGCATAGTACTCAGATTCAGTGGTATAATCTGCTACTACACTCTGTTTGGAACTCTTCCAGCTGACCGCAGCACCATTAAGAGTGAAGACGAACCCGGACTGAGATTTTGAATCATCTCGATCCGTTTGGAAGCTAACATCTGCGTAACCGATTGCGCATAGCTTAGTATCGCCTCTATAAGTCAATACCCTATCCTTAGTCCTCCGTAGGTACTTGAGGATATTTTTAACAGCTATCCAGTGTGTTTCACCTGGATTCTTTTGGTACCGACTCGTCATACTCAATGCATATTCCACGTCTGGACGTGTGCATATCATGGCATACATGATTGATCCTATTGCAGATGCATAAGGAACACGACTCATGCGCTCAATCCCTTCAGGCGTCGTGGGTGACTGAGACTTGCTCAACTGCATCCCAGACGTCATTCGAAGGTTCCCCTTCTTGGAGTTGGTCATGCTGAACTTCTCAAGAATCTTATCCAAATAAGACTCCTGACTAAGTGATAACGTCCGTCGTGATCTATCTCGGTAGATACGGATTCCCAAAATTCGTTGTGCCTCACCCAGATCTTTCATCTGGAAATGGTTCTTCAACCATTCTTTAACCGAAGATAGGAGAGGAATGTCATTCCCAATCAAGAGTATGTCATCGACATACAATATCAAGAATGCAATCTTGCTCCCACTCGACTTGATATATAAGCATGGTTCCTCGACCGATCGAGTAAAACCATACTCTTTTATCACCTGGTCGAAACGATGATTCCAACTCCGAGAAGCCTGCTTAAGTCCATAAATGGAACGTTTAAGCTTGCATACTTTCTTAGGATGTTCAGGATTTATGAAACCTTCGGGTTGCACCATGTACAACTCTTCCTCCAAATAACCGTTTAAGAAGGCGGTTTTCACATCCATTTGCCAAATTTCATAGTCATGAAATGCGGCAATCGCTAAGATTATCTGAATGGAACGTAGCATGAGTACAGGTGAAAAAATCTCATCATAATGCAATCCGTGCACTTGAGTGAAACCTTTTGCCACTAGTCGTGCCTTATAGGTATCTGGTTGCGCATCTACAGAACGCTTTATTTTGTAAAGCCATTTGCACTGTAGAGGTTTTACCTTATTAGGTAAATCAACAAGATCCCATACGTCATTCTCATACATGGAGTCCATCTCGGATTGCATGGCTTCGAGCCATAGCTTTGAGTCGGAACAGGCCATAGCACCTTTAAAGTTAGCGGTTTCATTACTCTCTAGGAGTAAAACGTCATTCTCCTCGACCATACCTATGTATCTGTCCGGAGGATAAGAGACTCTACCCGACCTCCTAGGTTCCTTAGGAATATTAACCGTATCATCAGTTGGAGGAACCACCTCCTCCATATGTTCCTCGGTTGTTGGTTTTGGAATCTCCGACAGCTCGAAGGTTCTATTACTTGTCTTGTTCTCGAGAAATTCTTTCTCTAAGAACGTCGCACTAGCCGCAACAAAAACTCGATGTTCGGTAGGCGAATATAAGTAATAACCAAATGTTCCTTTTGGATAACCTATAAAGTATGTCTTGACCGATCGTGGGCCGGGCTTATCCTCGTGTCTCCACTTGACATAAGCCTCGCAGCCCCAAACCCGAATAAAGGACAAGTTAGGGATCGTTCCCTTCCACATTTCATATGGAGTCTTGTCGACAGCTTTAGTCGGACTTCGGTTAAGTATAAGAGCAGCTGAAAAAAGAGCAAAACCCCATAATGAATCAGGCACTACCGTGTGACTCATCATGGATCGAACCATATCAAGTAAGGTCCGATTTCTCCATTCGGACACACCAATTAATTGAGGTGTTCCAGGTAGAGTTAACTGCATAACGATTCCACAGTCTTTAAGGTGTTGATCAAACTCATTTGAAAGATATTCGCCACCCCGATCTTAAAGGAGTGCTTTAACCTTTCTACCCAGTTGGTTTTCAACCCTGTTCTGGTATTCCTTGAATTTCTCAAAGGACTCACTTTTATGCTTCATTAAGTAGACATATTCGTATCTACTCAAATCGTCCGTGAAAGTGATAAAATATCTATAGCCATCTCTAGCGGTAATTGACATAGGTCCACAAACATCAGTATGTATGAGTCCTAATAGGTCACTAGCGCGCATTCCAACACCTTTGAAGGAAATTCGAGTCATTTTGCCAATGAGACATGATTCACACGTGCCATATGTAGAAAATTCGAATGCGGGAATAGTCCCATTATCGACGAGTTTCTTTACGCGTTTCTCATTTATGTGTCCCATTCGACAATGTCATAGATAGGTTTGATCTTTGTCACCAACCTTTAATTTCTTACTATTCACGTGTAATACTTCTGTGGTTTGATCTAAGATGTAAATTCCATTCATGGAAACCGCTTTGCCATAAATCATTTCATTAAAAGAGAAAATACAGCTATTATCCTTTATTAAGAATGAAAATCCGTCTTTATCAAGTGCGGAAACTGAAATAATGTTCTTAGACAAACTGGGTACATAGTAACAGTTATTTAAAAATAACTCAAAACCACTAGGGAGTTGGATTACATATGTTCCCTTCGACACAGCAGCAACTCTAGCTCCATTCCCGACTCGCAGGTCCACATCACCCTTTCCGAGAGGTGTGATGTTTCTTAGGCCCTGCAAATGATTACACAGATGAGAACCACAGGCAGTATCAAGTACCAAGTTCCGAAACTTGCATGGTTAATCTCAATCATATGAATATAAGATGACATACCAACAGGAACGACGCGGCCTGCTTTAATGTCCTCACGGTACACGGGACAGTTACTCCTCCAATGTCTAGTCTTGTGACAATGGTGGTACTCAATGTCACCGCCCTTGCTCTTTGCCTTGCCCTGTGAGCCACTAGTCTCACCAGGCCCAATCTTACCGTTTTCTGGCTTCTTGAATTTTGGCTTACCTATAGTTAGGTCGCCTGGAGCTTTGCCCTTACCTTTACCCTTGTTGGAAATCGTGAGAACATCCTGCTTCATGCTCCCACTCAATTTCATATCCTTCTCGGTCTGTACGAGAAGGGAGTGTAGCTCATGAGGACTCTTTTTCAAGTCATTCATGTAGTAGTTCGCCCTGAAAAGGGCAAAACCATCATGAAGAGAATGAAGCATTCGGTCAATGACAATGCTCTCACTGATTTTGCAATCAAGTGCCTCCAATTTCTCGACATTCTCAATCATGTTAAGAATGTGTGGGCTAACCGGTTGGCCTTTTTGGAGTTTCGCATCAAATAAGCGACAGGTATGCTCATAAGTAACGATCCTGGTGCTTTTGAGAACTCGTTAGTGAGCGTGGTGAAAATCTTGTTCGCACCTTGGGCAATGAAGCGTCTCTGCAAATTGGTTTCCATTGCAAATATGAGCACGTTTTTTATCGCACCCGCTTCCATAACGAAATCACTATAAGCAAGTGACTCGTTAACTCCCGCATTGGGTCCTGGGTTTACCGGTATTGGCTCAGTTAAGTACTTGAGCTTACCGTCAGCAATGGCAGCATTCCGTAGTGCTGCCTCCCAATCCGCAAAGTTGGACCCATCATTCTTCAGTCGCGTGTACTGATTCATGTTGTCCATAAAAACTTTCAGCCAGGACTCGCGTCCAAGTGTGGCACTTGGCATTGGGATTTCGTTATTTCCAGCCATTTGTTGTAACAGTAATATAAGCGTGTTCTACACTGCGAAAAGAAGAATAAATAATAAGCATGTGCATCGATTTTAATTTAAGTCTAATGTAATACTGTTATAACGCGAAGACTCATGCATTTATACAATTGACCTTCCTCAAGAATTATATAAATGATCCCAAGACTCAATTATCTGTAAATTGATTAGCCAACCTTTTGGCTAATTCTACTGTTAGAATTCTTGGTCGATAAATTTCTGTAAATTTTATCTTTAGTCCATCATAATCACGAGAAACTCTTCGGACTATAATGTTGAGATAAACTAAGTCAACACAAACTACTTACCCAACGTAGAAGGGGTCATATTATGCCTACCGACGAAGAAGGGATTCATAGTTGTTTGCCCTTATAAAGACTAGTCTCAATTTCCGTTTTAGAGGAAGATCCCATCAACTTTATTTTAATTCATTTTAAGTGAACCAATATCTAGCATGCGTGAATGAATAAACTAAGGTGATGGCTTAATAAACATGTGACATCTGTATGTCTATGAAAAATAACATACAACCTATATGTGTCAATTTTCATGCATTTTAGTACGTGGTTTGGTTTTAAGGCGGAATATGATGCATTAACTAACATGTGAATGAAAAGCAATAAGAATGGTAAAACGTAAAACAAAATAAAGTCCTAGTGTGGCCTATCCTATCAAAATGAACATAAATACAACTTTGGAATCCATCCAAGGACCCGAGAAGCTTGTCTTGATGTTCCATCTTGATCCATGTAGCGGGAGTGAGCTCCAATCTCCATCTTTAGTCTTCTCAAAAATTACAATTTAAAAATTACATAATAAACCTATTTACATTCTAATTTCAAAACCGTAATAAATAAAGAAAACCAAAACGGAGATACGAGATCTCAAATTACATTAAAAATTATGTTCCCATCATTACGAAAACATAATTTGACTAAGGCCATACTAGGTATTACAAATTACAACTGATTGCAAAAATACCTAAATAAAACCATTCAACGATTCATTCAACAAAAATGCATCAACTAAAAAAAAATTAAACATACAAGACATAATTCTTTAATTATGTAGATTAATTTTATCCAAACCACCTATTTAATTGATCAAATTAAGTGACAATTCCTCAATTAATCACATTAATTTTAATCTTAATTCACATTAAACTTGTAATATGAATTTAATCCATTCATTATTCTAAACTTCTTTAAAATAATTAGGTATCTATGAATTATGAACCGCTTCACAATAATTTATTATACATTGTGAATTTAATGTATAATCTTTCTAGGCCAAAACAAACCAATCAAAAATCTGTTTTTTTCTCTTTTGATCTCGGCAAAACGAAGAAAAAAAAACAGAAATTTTTTTTTTTTTTTCAGCTCGGCCGAAAAAAAAAACAGAAATCAAAAACAATTTTTCTTTCTTTTGGTAATTCTGCAAAAACCGAATCCAGTCCTTTTTTTTCTTTTTCTCGGCTGGATAAAAAAAAAACAAAACAAATTTTTTTTTTTATTTCGGCAATACCGAAAAAAAACAAAAACAGAAACCTTTTTTTTTCCTTGGGGCTCTCGGCAAACCCTAGTAATGCCTCCCTTTTTTTTCTTTTTGCGGCAAAAATGCCCTAAAACAAAAATTCGATGAAGAAAATCGTTTATAGTTGCTATTAGAACTCGATTAGCATATGAATTAATGAAACGTGATTAACCGTATATGCCAAAAACTATATAGCAAAAACGAATTTTATATCATCAACATGACGACTCCATTTACAATTTAATTTAATCCGAATTAAATCAAAGCATCTACAAATTCATTTTATTATCATCTTAACTGATTAAAACAACAATATGTATGAATCAAATGGAAATAAAAATATCAAAAAAACTAAAACATCTCGGCTGACTAGTCGAGGCAGTCGGTCGACCATGAGTACTGGTCGATCGACCACACCGTGTAACGAAATCAGCTACAGCTCAAAAAACAATTTTACAGCCGAAACCCTAATTTTCGACACCAAATTTTTTGTTTACATCCAATTTTATGAAAATCATCAAAATAAAATTCGTGGCCTATGCTCTGATACCAGTTGTGGAATTTATCTGTATGCATCCCTTTAACTTTAAGGATTATAACAAAATTTATAATGATGAAAACTAGTCATAAAATAAATAGCATAAACAAAATCGTAAAGGATTAAGAAATAACCTTCGGTCCTAGCTTTTATGGCCTATGAACAATATCGCAATGATATTCTCCTATCAGTTTCACCCAAGACGATATGAGATATGCCCTTGCTTCTTGCTAGAATCGATCCCTAAATTTTCTGTAAAATTGCTTAGGGTTATTCGTTTTTTGTGTTTTAGATGAGAGGCAAGAATGAGTTAGAAAATTAGGTTAGAAAATTAATCCCTCTCTTCCCTCTTAAACCGTGAAAGAGGAAGAGCAATAGGGTTATTTTTTCTTCTATTTTTCGGCCCATATACCGAATTAATAAGGAGTATTACTTCCTTATTTTCGGTTTTGGCAACTACCGAAAATGAGGATAAAAATCCTTATTTTCGGTTATTCAAAAAATGTATAAAATGTGTTAAATATAAATTGTCATTTATATTATTCCGTATTAACAAGTCTACACACAACAGCTTGCGGTTGATTTATTAATATAAGTCAATAATAATTATTATGACAATATCGTATAATTATCATTTGCTGATTAAATATAACCGATTACATTTAATTATGAATTAACATATTAATTCGTCCAAGCTAACATTATATACATTAATTAAATATAACTTATTATATTCAATTTACAAATTGACAGTTAATTCGTCTCAGCTTATATTATTTAATCAGCATTAAATAATCGTCTCATCAACACAGTGACTAACTATTTAGTCATATAAGGCATCAATGTGATTATATTTTCATACAATCACATTTCTCAAACACATCCTTTAGGTGTGACTTTTAGGGACCAGTTGATCACCGCCATCAGTATGATAATAACGTCAAACTTTCTAGCAAGCCAACCGTTATTAGGTAATCGTTAATCAACTGATAAAATACGAAGTATACCCTTGTGAACCTATAAGAGATTTATAAATGTTATCACACTAATTTGTGGAGGACACAAGCTCCAACAGAATTAAATTGTTATCGTTTATTGTGGGTGTAGAAATTGTGAAAAGCTGTGCTACAGTCAGAAGTACGTTGTTGAGAGAGTTTGTACTCTGGGGTAATGGTAATATGTACGTTGTGAGGGAGGGGTACTATTACATGATGGCGGTACGTTGTTAAGGGATGGGTACCAAAGTAATGTGAGCAAGTTGTTAAGGGAGGTGTGCTAAGTCATGGAAAGGAGCACATTGTCAGGGAGTTGTATTATGTGAATGGAAATTGGATTGCCTATCGTATGTTCTTGTTGTTAGTGTTTATTCCTACTCAACCTCGTGGTTGACTGTGTATTCGTGAACACCTGTGATGAACCATAATGTGGAGCATATTTGACATGTACTAAATATTAGTTGACTTGGGAGCTATGAGATGCGTGAGGAGTTGGCCAGTCTACCTAGAAGTGTAGACCACATAGATTATTTAATCACTTTGTTTATTTCCGCTGCGAGTTGTATCTTATTTTATAATAAGTTTTATTTGGTTAAATTGTAATAAACATTTAATCACTAAAGTTTTAATTTAAAGTACTTTGGTTTGTTGTACTTTGTTATTCACTTCCACGGGAAACCGAGATGGTAATGCTCTTATTTACTTGGGATGCCTAGCTAAAGGCTCCTAAATAAATGAGGGTGTTACAAAGTGGTATCCTATTATTTACTTGGGATGCCTAGCTAAAGGCTCCTAAATAAATGGGGGTGTTACACTTCAAGACTTATGGGATCCAACCATCGGATTGGAACACTAGGATTCCTTTTAATGAGGGGAACTTGCTTGGTCCTTGGGCGGGACCTCATTATTCCACGGGGAGCTTCTTTGGAGACGCCTACCAATACGGTGGAAGCAGGGGAGGCACATTTGGACCGGGAGCGGGATCCATAGAGCATGAGGGTGGTGGCTATGATGATGTGGTGATCGAGGATGCTAACGAGGAAACCTCAGGAGAGGTAGGGAGTGAGGAGCACATCACCCGAAGAGAGGAGTCGCCGGTGAACAATAAAGGAGCCTTAGTCCGGTGGGTGAAGTGGCTTGGTGATAGGCTATCGCACACCTATGCAAAGATAAATACCCTAGACACAAATGAATTTAGTACGTAGGGGTCGAATCCACAAAGAGACGGGAGTTGTTAATTAGTTGCTATGAATTGAATTTTATCAAGGTTGGTTATCGTATCATTGGTTGGTTGGATAATAAAAGAAAACAATAATGATAAAGGAATAGTCTAGGGAAGTCGGGTCACACATGCAAATTATGTAAATGCTCAAATTAAACATAGGAGTTGATAAATCGTTGATTGTTTAGGCTTAAAAGACACCCACCTCAAGATATTAGTGTCAACCATAGACCGGGTCCTAGAGAAACTCTCGTTTATGACTAGGTCGTCCTACTACACATGCTTAGTCTAATCCGATTCCGTGCCTCTCGACTTATAGAACGAATTAATAAACGTAATCAATGAATAAGGCCTTTAAACAAATATTAAACGTGGCGATACAAACATGTGATAGAAACAATGAAACGATATTATAACATCCTAATTTATCATGTTACAAATAATTTTTATGCATAGCTCCCTTCATTCCCTAGACAAGGTAGACTACTCTAGCATAATGTAAATGTAAACTAAACTAATGATGATTGAAATGATAAACATAATGAAAATAGGAATAGAATTACCTTGAAATGGAAATGGAAATGGAAATGGTATTGAAGAACAATGCAAATATAAATAACTTGAATATAACTTGAAATGGAAATTCTAATATAAATTGAAATGCTTAAAGGAAATTATTTATAGTAAATCTAATCTAAACTAAACTAAGAACATAAAAGTAGTGTAGAAAATACTAAGAAAAATGGTGTGTAAAGGTATGTTGATCAACACTCTTTATATAAGAATGGAGTAAAATTTGCAAAGGAATCCAAAGTGGCATCCTAAGCACACTCTTAATTTTCCTTCAATTCTTGAGTAATTGCCAAGAGAATTCCATGTTGGCCGTTAACTCCTTCTTAAAAACCCGGTTAATTGCACAATTAGCATCCAAAGAGCATCCTAAGATGAGCACCCAAGGCATTCTCCCATCTTCTCTACTTGGGCTTTAACACTCTCCCATCTTCTCTACTTGGGCTTTAACACTTGATTTTATACTTGGACTCATTTCTTCATTTTTCTACTAACATAAGTTAGTGTCATTTTTGCTTAAACCAACACTCCTTATAAATTGCCATGCCATAATCAAGCTTGCCTCTACTTAGCCTTACAAATTCGATGTTTGCTAAAATGAAGGGAAAAAGCTTCTGATCGCTTAGATTCCTACAAAATGTAACAAATACGAGCAATACACCTAGAATGCAATATTAGCTCACAAAAACACTAAATAAAGCGCAATAGTCAAATAAATCGAGCTAAAATATGGGGTTAAGCTATATATAAAATGGACACATTGTGGACATGGGCCGCATGTACGCCAAGCCAATCTGTGGACGTACATCGGTCTCTTGAAAGCCACGCTCGGTGGCGTAAAAATGCTTTCGACCGGATCGTTTTAGATCGGTCGGTTTCGTCTCGGCAAAGGCCACAAAACGATGCAGAGATGTTCGGAGTCGCCACCAAGCAATTATGGGATGCCTGGAACCCGTTCGAAATCCACTTTATACCTAGGTCAATCAAGGCAAGAAGCGGTGTTTGCCATAGGTACTAAAGATAAGGACTCGTCCCCTTTTAGCATCCTATCGCTAGAATGACTCTCATACGCCCTGGATAAGGCCATACACTATCCAAAGGTTCTGAGTAAGGGGTGAAGGTACGTATTGGGAAGCCCTTTAATCGAACACCCAATCCTGCCCGCGTTAGCGGCCTCTACTGATCGATCGTGGTTGTTTAAGTGCAAGAGTTGATAAAACGGTTTAAATGCATGAATGCACATCCAAAAGCTTAACCTAACATGTGAGAATTTCCTAAGTCGGTTTGTTAATCCAAATATCAAGTAATTGATGTCGAGTTGGATTTAGATTGATTTGCATGTGAAAACGGAAATTAAACATCTATTTACCAAATTCGGATTATGATGCTTAACACGATCCATTTATTTGAAAAAGTGTGTTTAAAGGATAAAGTATAAAATGCAAACTCGTCAATCTGATCCGTCACGTATTCGGGTTAACCGTAAACGGGATCGTCTTAGACAAGTACCAAAACAAGACAGAACAGTGCCAGGCAACCCCATTAAGGCGCGAGCTTATTGGCCATGGAACAAGGCCTGTCCAGATTTTGAAATATGAAAACATACGGCCTCTTGGGGCGCGAGTCAGACGACGACCCAAAGGGGCGTCTCCTGGTTGTTAAAATGGTTGTTTAAAATCGTATTTGTAATTAAATGATTTGCAAATGTTGTTTGCATGACTCGGAATAATTACTATTATGTTAGTAATATTCGTTGTCAGTTTTGCAAGTTTGAAAAGCATAGTTTACAAATAAAAATGTAAAATGTGTGTGCTTAACCGTTTTGCCATCGTACTCGAACTAAATCGACATGGCATATATATTATGTTGGAATAAGTGTCCCCGACAATAATGCGATCACATTGTTGATCATATTGAGATCACATGTTTAAATCTCATATTAAGAATACATGAGGGAAAGTTATACTTCTTAGTCAACTGGTCCACACATATCGGTAATGATTGGCTGACAAGAGTTTGACATTACTGTCGTACGACGGTGGTGACAAGTTGATCCCCTAAGGTCATACCTATAGGGTAATGCTCTTAATTGATTATTTAATTAATCGTATGCCGATACTGGTTAATTAAATTCCTTAAAATTGACGAGTGATTTTGTGAGTAAAATTACGTGTATTATTGTAATTTGATTAAATAAGATTCGGTTTAAGTAATCGAATTTTTTTGTTGCTTAGATTAAATTATTGTTTATGAAATAATTAAAATATAGAATGAATTGCCTATTATAAATATAAGAAGTTGTGATTTATAATTCTATGACCCATTTTAAGTAATTGTAATTGTGAATTACTATTTAATTTTGTATGTGAATTATTTCATTTATATAATGATTTTTAATTTGTTAAAAATGCATTATTTAAATGACATGTCTAGGAACATGTCCAATTTGTCACACAATACAAATTAACAAATTGACAAAGTTAAAATGGGTCCATATTATACATATGTACCATGTAAAATGGGAGAGGAAGGAAAATTTGTGTTTTGTTATTTTAATTAGTGGGAAACATTATCATTGCCTACTAATTATAGGCTTTTAAGCCTACACTCTTGTGAAGAGCAACAAGCAAAATCATTGGGCACTCTACCCATGCTAAAACCGGTTGCCTCCCCCCCTTATACACTCAAGTAGTGTATTTTCCTTTGCACTAATTCATTCTTATTTTTAGTTTACAACTTGAGAAAAATAAATCTCTCTAGTTTTTATTGTTGAACAAAAATAATAAACTCACATAAATCTCTAATATTATTCATATATTACTAGAAGTAGTAATCACTTAATATTAGTATTTTTAAGGAACAAATATTAATTTCTAGTAACAAAATTAATATTTGTATTAAGTAGGATTTCCTTGGTACAATCCTTGGGGAGAGATTCTACACTTGAATCTTTTTCATCCATAAGGAAAGTTCAAGAACTAGCTAAGGTAGGTGACCTTACTAGTGCCCATATTGCCGAAACATCCAATGTAAAGAACCGTTTTTCCTTTACTCTTGTATTTGTTTTGCATGCATAAAATCTTGAATTAATTTTATGACTAAATTAATTATTCACATATTCAATATGTATAGTAATGAGATTAATGAATCCCATCAATTGGTATCAGAGCACAAAGTTGTTGCATGCAAAATCGGGTTTGTTTTTCCGAGTTAATTAGTTAACAAATAAAACTTGTTATTTAGGATTTATGAAGATAAATCACGAAATAATTTTTGCATGTTAAAAGTTTCTGGTCCTAAATGTATTTTAGGTCATATGGGATGATTTATGGATTTTATTGTTCATTATATATATTATTGGCATTAAAATGTGAATTTTATGAGAAAAAAATGTCAATTTTGGACGAAAAATAGTTAAACTTCGAATTTTTCAGTGATTTTTGGATATGATTTTTGAAATATAATCTACTAGTTTCATGTTAAATTTCGTGTAAAATAAAGTCTTTTTGCATAAAATATGAATTTTATAAGTTAAAGTTGAATTTAAAAGGGTTATTAGGTTAAATGAGTTAAATTTCGAATCTGGTCATAAAACTTTAATAAGTTGTCACATGCATTTTTACTCAGTGTGTGTAAAAGCTTTAGACGAATTGAACTCCTTTTGCATGATTTATGAATTTTTGAGTAAAAATTCAATAAATAGTGACTTAAATTAGCCTATAATGCTAAAACATATTTCATGACTTAAGAAAAATGTCCAATATTGCTTATTTATCCCACTTTTCATATCTAAAAGTGAAAAGTTGATTAAATTATTTTTCTTATGCTTTAATGATTTTATTTGTCAAATTCGATAAACCGCAACGATGTTTTTCTCGAAAGATTTTCGGAATTTTTAACCTAAGTTTTGAACATTATGAATGTCGTTTAATTATTCCAGAATGTTCAAGAGTTTCAATTTCAAATTTTGAAATTATTTGAAATTATTTTAATTTAATTTGGAGTTTTTATATATATTTTGAGTCCAAATGAACAATATTAGAAATTCAAGTTGAATTATTGTCGAAATATTGGTGAAGACTAAATTTTGAGTCCTAAAAGGTTAGGGTAATTAACTTGAACATGAATGTGATTTATGAAATGTTTCATGATTTTAATAGTTAATAATCATTCAAATCCATAAAACCGAGAAAAATATACGATATTAGCTCTTTAAAGGCGATTTGGTATAAAATTAAGCATGTTCATATATATATTAATGTTGCATTTTATTTATGATTGTCATATTTTTTACTTATATAATTTTTGAATTATGTAATTTTACTTAGTATGGCCTTAGTTTTAATTGGTATTACCCGGAATGTATGGGAATATCGATTCGGTTGTAATTTTTGTGATCTCGTATCACCATTTTGTAATTTAATAGATTTATTTTTATTACAAATGTATAATAGGAAATTATGTAATTTTTAATTATTACTTGTAATTCCGGAGATCCTTGAAGACGGTGCCATTAGGAAAGGCGTTCCGACAAGACGGTGTTACCTTGGAATGCGTGCCATATGAAGTTTAAGGGACCAATGGAGTTGGTTTCCGAATTTGTAATAGTTAATTAAATTTTCTTTTTAGGAAGGCCATACTAGGATTTTATGTTTTATGTTTAGCATTTATTTATATGTTTGCATGCATCGCTAAATCGCCATAACTAAACATGCATTTTATTTTATCGAGTCATCGACCGTGTCAATTATAATTATCGTAGTTCACCGCTTTAGTTCACTTAAAACGTGATAGATAATAAACTGACAAGACCTCTCACTAAATAATAATTGAGAATTAACCTTACCAAATAGTAGAAACCATGAATCCCAATTTCATAAGGAAGTAGGCTCGGCTCACCGGGGTGCTAAACTTGTTACGTTGGGTAAGTGGGTAGTAAAATGTTATTACATCGAAATTTGGATTGAGCTCAACGGAAGTATTCGTGACCGTAGTCGCATGTGTTCCGGGATAAATATAAATTGTTCCGGGTGTAATTCCAGAGCAAGTATCGTTACCACCCGTGGCTTGTAGAATAATGTCTTTGGTTGGATTCTTCTCGCCCTTATCGTTCCTCTCGGCCTCTCCTGCAACAATGAACGAACTGAGGGCTTGGCTTTGTGCCAAGCGTACTCACTCCGACGCTCAAGTCAGTAAACTCAAAGGATTAAGTTGTGTTACTTGGCTAGATATGTATTGTAGAGAGATAAGGAAGATATTACCAGATGAATAGTGTATTTAGGTTTAGTTTTTTGGGATCCTTTCCTCAATGAAGGTTGAGGAGTATTTATAGGCTTTCACCATTTGTCGCGTAGTGGCCAAGTGGCCAAGTGGCTTATTAGGTGGAAAGACCGTTCTACCCTCGGCCGATGGACCTACGGCAGGCCGGCAGAGGGTCTTGGATGTGAGTACGCGGATATGTGCCCCGGCTGGCGGGTTGCCATGCCGAGACACAACTAGCGGGCCGATGGGCTGCATCGGCTAGGCGGTCTAAGTCGTTGACTTGCTGTGGATATCTTTGACCTTGCTCAGTGTGTTGACTTGGTCAGCGGTGCAGAATATGCCCCATCAATTTGCCCCCAGCGTAGTCTATGCCGTGGTATGGGCTCCGATGTATGCTGAGCGTATATTCTGCAGTAAATTTCGAAAGTCTTTCTGTATCGGTGTCTCCTTGTGTATCGGCGTGGCTCTTGATGGAGACTGCCGCTCTTGTCGGTATGACAGTGTGAGCCGGCGTCTATTTCTCGATAGCGTGTTACGTGGCGTCTACCACTTGGAGTGACTGCGACGGCATCAAACCTCTGGGGGTGACTGCCGTGGCGTCTACTACTTGGGGTGACTGCGACGGCGCTAGGCTCTTGATGGAGACTAGCTCTTGTCGGTATGACAAAGGTGAGCCGGCGTCTATTTCTTGATAGCGTGTTACGTGGCGTCTACCACTTGGAGTGATTGCGACGGCATCAAACCTCTTGGGGTGACTGCCGTGGCGTCTACTACTTGGGGTGATCGCGACGCGCTAGGCTCTTGATGGAGACTGCCGCTCTTGTCGGTATGACATGTGAGCCGCGTCCATTTCTCGATAGCGTGTTACGTGGCGTCTACCACTTGGAGTGATCTGCGACGGCATCAAACCTCTGGGGGTGATCGCCGTGGCGTCTACTACTTGGGGTGACTGCGACGCGCTAGGCTCTTGATGGAGACGCTCTTGTCGGTATGACAAAGTGAGCCGCGTCTATTTCTTGATAAATAACTGATGGGAAGAACTTTGCTTTGATGGAAGGCGTGGATGGTTTTTCACTAGGTAAAAACATGCGTTGGGGTGTCCACAGCTATCTTGGACACCTCCGTAGCTACATAAAATTTTACAAGACTACCAATGCCCTAACGGCCCATCACAGTACATCCCCCAAATCACCACTAGTCGTATCCATGAGGTCGCCCCCTGCGTAAGGACGGGCTTTTTCCTTTTTCGGACTTCTTCGCCTCTTTGAGGGATTGCATGTTGCAACCTCGGGCAGCTATCTGGACGTTGACCACCTCATCCTTCTCGTCTTTGGAGACGAGCTTATGCGCTTCCCCCCGGTCCGAGACATACATCAGTGTTAGGGCCCGGATGGACATCACTGCGTCGGCCTCGCTCAGGGTGACTCGGCCTATGAGAACGTTGTAGGCGGACGAGCCGTCAATGACGACGAACTCAGCTAGGATGTTTTTAGCCGCGTTCTTTTCGCCGAACGTCACCGGGAGTCTAATTGATCCCAGCGGCACCAGTGGCCGGCCCCGAGAAGTCGTATAGGGGTTGGTGCGGGGCTTAAGTCCTTGATCTTCAGGCCAAGGCCGAGAAAGCACTCTCTAAACATGATGTTCGTGTATGCACCTGTGTCAATCAGGCACCTCTTGACCAGGTGGTTGGATATGTCCAAATTGACTACAAGCGGGTCGCTGTGAGGGGCGATGACCCCTTCGTAGTCCTTTCTTCCGATAGTCATATCGGGGATGCTTGCAGAGGGGATCCTTGAGTTGGGCACAAAGTTGATGGCCTGATATAGCTCGTTTAGGTGCCGCTTGTGCCCATGAGCGGACCCTCCGTTTTCGTTGCCCCCGATGACAACATGAATCACGCCTATCCGCTCGAAGACGGACTTCCTATCTGAACTGCCGGCGTCAGTCTTTTGGCCTTTTGCAACGTACTTGCCGAGGCTTCCCTTTCGGATCAGCTCCTCTATGGCATTCTTCAGATGGCGGCAGTCGTTGGTTAAATGGCCGGTGTGGCCGTGGTACTCACAGTATTGGCTCGTGTCGCCGTCACTTTTTGGCTTGGGAGGTCTTTCCCACTTCTGGCCCTCGTTTTTGCTCAGGGCGAAGACTTCGGCGGCTGATACGACGAGAGGGGTTTTTTCACTATACCGCCTCTGGTGGTACGTTCCTGAATTCCACCCGGCGCCTGCCGAGTCTTGCTTCCGGTCGGATCTGTCCGGCCGTGATCTGTTATTCTCACGGCGTCTCTTTGTCGGACCGCGAGCCTAAGTTGTCGCGCGTCCTTCATCCCGATCGTCCCGCTGTGACTCTTCTTCTCCCGATTGCTCGGCTTCGGGGGATCTTCCCGTGTCTTGTGGTAGTCTTCCACCTTGATGGCTTGGTCGGCCAACTTTCGCGGCGTCCGGCCCGTGCCTCCGCTCTTGATGAGCTCGTTTTTAAGGCCCCCTTGGGAGGCCCTTCATCGATCGAAGGCCGCCAGCTCGGGATTAATTTCTCGAATCTGCTGGACCTTTCCATCGAACCTCTTCACGTAGCTCCGGAGAGACTCGCCCCCCTCCTGTCTGATAGTCAGGAGGTCAGATGTCTCTACGGCCCTTCTCTTATTGCAGGAGTACTGGGCTAGGAAAGCGCCCTTCAGGTCGGCGTAATAATACACCGAGCCGTCAGGAAGCCCTTTGTACCAGCTCTGAGCCATCCCATGCAAAGTTGTTGGGAAAATTCGGCACCAGACCTCATCGGGCTGCTCCCATACCGACATGTAAGACTCGAAGGCCTCAGCGTGGTCGACTGGATCACTATCCCCCTTGTATGACAGAGGTGGTAGCTTGAGTTTATTCGGCACCGGGACTTCGAGGACGTAGGCGTTGAGGGGCTGCTTAACCACGTGTCGAGCGGCACGCGGCGATCGGCTCCTTGCGTCCCTAACCTGGCTCCTCCCCCCGTAGCGGGAGGGGCTCCTTCTTCGACTCGGACTTCTTCTCCAACTCTGCTGAGTCGGACTCCTCTGGCTCCTTCGGGGTGAGCCTCGTTCGTGCGGCGGGGACGCTGTCCTCCCACGAGTGCGGGAAGGACTTAGGTCCGCCGCGCCCACTTTGGGCTCCCCCGGCGTCTTGACTGGGTCGGCTTCTCCTAGTGCTCCGTTCAAATTTCTCGGAGTCACGTTTTGGGCTCTAATCTCCCGGACAGTTTCCGCCGCTCTTGTCGGCGTGACAGTGTGAGCAGGCGTACTACTAATTAGGTCTAGGAGTATTTTCAGTTTTGCTATGTCAACCACATGTCCCATGATGGTGACCTGGTTGGCTGGCAGCGGCGTGTCGGGTATTGATGGCATCCCGAACTCCGGTTGGACTACACCGCCGGTGGAGGGCTGTATGACTCCAGAATTGTTGAAAGTATCATCTTGGTAAAATGCGGTTTAAATTGCGATTCGACGCATCTTCTTTGTTTCGACATTTTCTTAGCTTTTTGGGTGGGTTTTTGTTGGTTTTTTTTTTTTGTTTGGGAATGAATGTGACTAGCTTCTAGTGTCTTTTCCCACAGACGGCGCCAATTGTTCCGGGTGTAATTCCAGAGCAAGTATCGTTACCACCCGTGGCTTGTAGAATAATGTCTTTGGTTGGATTCTTCTCGCCCTTATCGTTCCTCTCGGCCTCTCCTGCAACAATGAACGAACTGAGGGCTTGGCTTTGTGCCAAGCGTACTCACTCCGACGCTCAAGTCAGTAAACTCAAAGGATTAAGTTGTGTTACTTGGCTAGATATGTATTGTAGAGAGATAAGGAAGATATTACCAGATGAATAGTGTATTTAGGTTTAGTTTTTGGGATCCTTTCCTCAATGAAGGTTGAGGAGTATTTATAGGCTTTCACCATTTGTCGCGTAGTGGCCAAGTGGCCAAGTGGCTTATTAGGTGGAAAGACCGTTCTACCCTCGGCCGATGGACCTACGGCAGGCCGGCAGAGGGTCTTGGATGTGAGTACGCGGATATGTGCCCCGGCTGGCGGGTTGCCATGCCGAGACCTGGCTAGCGGGCCGATGGGCTGCATCGGCTAGGCGGTCTAAGTCGTTGACTTGCTGTGGATATCTTTGACCTTGCTCAGTGTGTTGACTTGGTCAGCGGTGCAGAATATGCCCCATCATAAATATTAGAGTAATTTTATCGACCGAGAGTTCTAGAAGTAGAATCGATTAAAGAGTTAATCCACCGAGTTATATTGATAAGGGACGAATCGGCTCACCGTGCCCGAATTAATATGAATTTGGATCTCGAGATCATTTATAATAGTTGGGTGGAGGTCACTATATAAATGTTTAAAACTTGTTTAAAATGTTTACAAGTATTATCAAAACAATAGATGTTTATTAATTCCTTCATTTTTTTATTTTGTAGTCTAATTTGTTTTCTCTATTGCAATGGCAACTCCAAATTCAAACGCAACCACTAGCTCAAACACACTCACCAATGTTTCATGGCTCTGATCCTTCATGTATCGTTGTAAATTAGAAAATAATGGGTCCAATTTCGCCGATTGGGACGCGCAACTTTGCTTGGCCGCGGAGGGTGACGACAAGCTTCGTCACCTTACCGAGGCCTCTCCCGCCGCACCTACCGCTAGGTCTACTCCCACCGCTAGGCAAGCCTATGAGACTTACCAAAAGGAGTCGGCCGCGATCAAAAATGTGTTGATCTTCTCAATGGAGGCCGAACTCCAAAGGAGTGCTATAAAGATTAGCACCGCCTATGAGATCTATACGAAGCTTGTGACCATGTTTTCACAAGCTTCTAGGATCATTCAATATGAAGCGGCTTCCGCATTCTTTGATCTCAACATCAAGGAGGGCCAAAAAGTTAGTCCTCATGTACTCAAGTTGATGGAGCATGTTGAGACCTTAAAAATGCAAAAGGTAGAGATTCCCGGGGAACTCATTATTGATCGAATTCTTCATTCCTTGGACAAGGTTAAAGCATATGTCCAATTCAGGGTGAATTTTAATATGAAAAACTTGAAAGTGTCCTTTAATGAATTGCACAAAATGCTTGTGCAAGCCGAGAGGGACATGGGGCTAAATGCTAGCACCACCAAGGATGTGCTCAACATTAATCAAAAGAGCAAAGGGAATTTCAAGAAAGGTGGTCACAAGGGAAAGAAGCAAACTCCCTACAAGAACAAAGGAAAGGCTTGTGAAGCTAGCTCCTCAAAGCCCAATAAAGGTACCCCCTCCAAGGACAAATGCCACTATTGTAATGGTGTTGGGCATTGGAAGAGGAATTGTCCTAAGTACCTAGGCGACATCAAAGCTGGAAAAGTTATTCCAGTAGGTAAATAATTATCCCTATCTTTTTATGTTTCGATCTCAACTTTGCTATTTTGATACAAGTTGTGATGATTACCCTCTTTTATTGTAATTAGGGCATCCAAGCAAGGACAAGGGAAAAGAAAAGCAAGCTTAGAAAATCTTGAGGGAAGCTAGATGTAGCCGCCCATGATGCTAGATCGATGGAAGCTTGGCTTTATTTTGTTTTGTCTTTATTTCATGTTGTATTTTGAAACTTTAGAACTATTTTAATTTCCTCGTTCGACTTGGAAATTTTGTTGTTTCCTTAAACAATGGTTGTATTTTGGATATTGGTGACTTGGTTTGCAACCCAAGTCACTTACTTTATCGTATCGTTTGTTCTAAAAATTTGTCATCATACACTACTTGCTTCGAGAAACATTAAGATTTTATCAACTTAAATTGATCCAATAGACAAATATAATGATTGAGTCATTATATGTCCATGAGCTATGAATTCGATTCTCCTCATGCCTTTGTGACTAAAGTCACAACTTACTAATGTAAAATAAATTATAAAGTTATGATTGAGTTGTTGAACTCACACAAGGGAACGTTGCCAACCTTATTTGATACACCTATCAAAATTTAAATCACCTAGTCAATATTATCCTTTTAATATGTCTCGATTAAATCACTATTAAGTTGTTTTGTGGCTCAAAATCTATCTTTGAAGAAAAATGGCATTTTTCCTAAAGATAGAGTGGGAATGAATTTAGCCACAAACTCTTCGCATAGAGGAGACCAAAAAAAGATGTTCTTGAGGAAACTACGTGAGGAGATCAAAAGAATATGTTCTTTGGGAAACTACGTGTGAATTTAGCCACAAACTCTTCGCATAGAGGAGACCAAAAGAAGATGTTCTTGAGGGAACTACGTGAGGAGATCAAAAGATGATGTTCTTTGGGGAACTACGTGTGAATTTAGCCACAAACTCTTCGCATAGAGGAGACCAAAAGAAGATGTTCTTTAGGGAACTACGTGAGGAGACCAAAATAAGATGTTCTTGAGGAAACTACGTGAGGAGACCAAAAGAAGATGTTCTTGGATTATAAGATTTTGATCGATGGAGGGATATAACTAGAGATTTTAATATTCGACATTTTACTTAAAGAGCCTTATGAAACTAAAATGATATCTATGCAAGTAAATGGATTTATTTAGGATTGTTGAGACCAATCCAAGGTAAATAGATATTTATAATCAAAGGTTGCATAGAGTGGCATGTAAATGTCTACAAAAGCTAAGTTAAGTGTTAACTATGCTAAAGACTCAAAATCATTGCTATACTTCATTATGAAATAAGTAAGTCATTAAGACCACTTTCCAAAATGGGTATTTTGAAAGGGATATGTGAATGGCATATATGGTTTTAACTAACACCTTGAATAGCAATGATTATTTCAATTCATAAAATGTTTCGAATGAGTTGTCAAAAATGAAACATGTGGAATTGAGTTGGAGTCCGTAACAGTCATGTTTAGACATGAAGTTTAGTGGGAGAAATCATCCTTCATGAATTGCATAACACATTACTCATTGGGAATGACGAGCATATACTGTCTTTTATAAAGAAGTATTTAGGTTTTTAATTCTGGATGATATTGGACATCATGTGAATCTATTAAAACATGGGATGTTGGATTGGCACTTAGATAAGTATCTTATGTTGATTATGATTCTTTATCTTAAAGAAATCAATCAGTTAAGTAGGTTATTCATGTCGATGAATAAAGAATTACCATGATAGGGTCATGGTTATTTAAAGAACCTAAGAGCTATTATGAATTTGATAACCAATGTTTCCGCCATTGGTATAGTCATGTAATGCCATTATGCAAATGTCCTAGATGAATTAAATGCTTGGAGCATGATAAGTCGATAACAAGTTAACCCATATGAGAGTCATTGGTAAGCCTCAAGGAACCGTAATGAATTCTCAACGAGAAATAATGGTCTGTTCTGGAGTTTGGAAGGATACTTAGTTGTGTGTTAAGAGGTTACACAAACTCAAGTTTCTGAACTCATTTGGATTTGTGAAAATCCTAGGCAATTATTGACATAAGGAGTAAGAGACTAGAAAAGTGTATTTTATTGTCATCCATTGCAAAATTCTACGAAATGACCTAAGTACGTTGTGATTAGGTGGTGAACTTCAAAACTATAAATAGTGTTGTCCACCGAAACCCACATCACGGGTTATGTGATAACTGTAAGAGCTCCTTTTAAGCTAAAGAACCTATGTCTAGTTTGAAGTCTAGACATGTACTTAGTAAAATTCATGCTATAAGGGGTAACATGAAATTGAAGGAAATCGCAATTTACAAAGTTTGAACACTTGAACACATGGTATGTTCACAAGCTAAACTTTTATTGTGTTAGGCAAGTGCATAAGTGCACTCATGATTATAAGACATTGAGTGGTAATGTGGTATTGACTACTCATGTGTGATAATCACATTTATTGTTTGAGTTATCATTAACTCATCTTGTACTTTGTTACATCCAAATGAGTTGTTGAGACAATATTAAACTCCATTAAAGTGAACTGGATTAACATAGTATTCGTCCCTAGTTACTTATATGAGGTGACATCTCGAAGCAACTAGAGTGTGATGCGATTGATGGCAAGTTCAAATGTCATAGAGTCATAAGGGATGACTAGTCGATCACATAGGTAGACTGTAAGGGACACTCTGTCGGGCTTATGACCGCTTATAGAGTTCTGGCAAATTTATATTGCCTGGTCGTGGTGAGAGCTACTATAGTATTCTTATGAGTCGATTCTTTGACTAATGACTGTTCGCCCAAGGTGGCACAGCTTCAGAGTAACTTTGATTTATGTTCCTACGACCTTTGTAATAGGGTCAAATGGGCTTATTTTGGGTTATGATGAGCTGTGGCTAATCGAAGGGAAAAGTGCAATAGGAATTGTCCATCCCAGTCAGGGTTATCTTATATCTCAAGGCAACTCGAGGAGGAATGAACTGGAAATGCGTGGCCACGCTCGGAAGGTATCTATGGTAGATAATTCCGGTAAGACAGTTGTTCTCCAGATCGAGGAAACCACTCTAGATATGATCAAATGCAAGTACGACCTGCAAGACACCTTGCATTGAGTGGGAGATAGTAATAGGACAAGAGAATTGGTGACGCACATGATCCGGTTGATGTCGTCACTCATCCAATCAAACACATTTATAATACTCAACAAACTACTAGTTAGCGGTAAGTCGAGGTCGATCCACGGGATGGTGTGCTTTGGGTTCTAAGTCTATCTATCTTAATTTATGCTAGTGTCACGATTTTTTTGGGTTTGTAGTTGTGTCCTAGACTAATAAAAGCAATAAAGTAGAACGAGCAATAAAAGGAAAGATGTAAACAAATGATAAAAAGTGCTAGGATATCATGGGGTCATGGGGGATTCATGGTTTTGATCATACAAACATGTTTACAATTATATGCAAGCAATTAGTGTTGTGGGGGAACCGAGTTGGGTTATGTCTTACGGTTCATAGGAAGGGTTGGGTCCCGGAGCCGAATCGATTAGATTGTACAACACCTACAAGTCGACTTACTTTCCTCCTATTCAACTTCTATGCATGATCTAACAAGACTCGAGTTGGTTTATGTCTTACAAGTCTCATTGAAAAGATAAGTGATGGTTGTAAATGCAAGGATTCATAGGCTTAGCATTTCATCAAACATAACATGTGCATAAAGTTGACATCACAATAAGCAAGCAATTTAATCATGTGAACATATTAGATTAAGCATGAATTAATCCCATGTTGGTTTCCCTTAATTACCCACTAATCCTAGCTAAAGGACTACTCACTCATTATCAAGTTTAACATGTTAATAAGGGTGTCAATCATCACAACAAGTATAAACATGATAATAGAATGAATAAATGAACAATAAAGATTAAAGAGTAAAGGAATTATACCAACTTAAGATGATCCAAATAATAAAGCAAAGAATAATAGAAGAACTTGATGATTGATGGAAGGTTGTCAATCTCCCAATAATAACCCAATAATCTTCAATTACCCAATAATAAACTTGAATAATAAACTTGAACAATAATTATGGAAAGATTAATGTGTAATTTGTGGAAAGATTAAAGAGTAATCTATTCTAATCTACTCCTAATCTAATCTAAGGAAGGATTTTTCTAGCTAAAAAGATGTTTATTCTAATCTAATAAAACTTGATGATTTGATTATTACAAATAGGGTATTTATAGTGGAAATTAGGTGGATGCATTAGGGTTAACTAAGGGCTAAACTAGTAATTACACTTTTTAGATTGAGCAAGGAGGAGCCGGTATTTTTCAAGAGAAGGGCTTCTTTCTTTGTAGCTTGGAGAAGACGAAATTTCGTCATCTTGAATCCGTGCGTATTGGAGTCGGGACGGGCGGATTCTGGCCGGGGAAAACGGGCGGATTCGGTTGAATCCGGCGGATTTCAAAATGCAATCCGGGCGGATTTGGGAGAAGACGGGCGGATTCTGAAGATGCAATCCGGGCGGATTTGGGAGAAGACGCACGGATTGTAGTTCACGAAGAAAGGAACAGTTTCCTGTCCAGGAATATGCCCGTCCCGAGCGAAATATGGGCGCCCTGGGCTTCAACCCGAGCGGGTTGAATTTGACCCGAGCGGGTTGAGCTGTATCTTGAACTCAGATTGTAAAACGGACGTCATTTTCTCATCCGGACTCCTATTGGAGTGATTCAAAAGCCTAGATCACTTGATTTTTCGACGCCATTCCATCTAGCACATTTTCAAAGCCAAAGGAGCAACTCTTGATTCGGTTTTCGAGCGATTTCTTCTTGTAATGCCTTCCCTCTCGTCATTCTTACTTTTAACCCTTTGATCCTTCTATATACACTTTATTCCTACGCCTTTGGTCATGATTATTGCCTCCTCTTCATACTAGTCCATCTAATATCATCAATAAGCTTCCAAATATGCACGAAAGACGGGAATTTCCGCCTTATTATCTCCTTTTCTACAAAACATATGAAATGCGATAGAAAAGCTAATAGGAAGGTTTTGACAGATAAAATGGCCATAGAATGTTATAATAGTATGCAAAATAGGCTCAATTAGGGGACTAAATGTGCGCAAATAATGTTCACATCAGCACACTTGTCGCGGACAAGTGGGAGATTGTTGGAATAAGTGTCCCCGACAATAATGCGATCACATTGTTGATCATATTGAGATCACATGTTTAAATCTCATATTAAGAATACATGAGGGAAAGTTATACTTCTTAGTCAACTGGTCCACACATATCGGTAATGATTGGCTGACTAGAGTTTGACATTACTGTCGTACGACGGTGGTGACCAGTTGATCCCCTAAGGTCATACCTATAGGGTAATGCTCTTAATTGATTATTTAATTAATCGTATGCCAATATTGGTTAATTAAATTCCATAAATGTAACACCCCCATTTATTCAGGAGCCTTTAGCTAGACATTCCCAAATAAATAGGACTGTTACCATCTCGGTTTCCCGAGGTAGTGAGCAACAAAGTACAACAATACCAAAGTACTTTAAATTAAAACTTAGCGATTACATGTTTATTACAACTTAATCCAACTTAAAACTTAATATAAAATGATTACAACTCGCAGCGGCAATAAATTAAGTGATATAATTGTTCTATGTGATCTAGACTTCAACTATGGTCCAAGTCGAGCTCTCATCCCAGTGCTCCCGAGTCAGCTAATCTTTAGTACCTGTCAAATCTGCTCCCATTATGGTTCATCACAGGTGTTCACGAATACACTGTCAACCACGAGGTTGAGTAGAAAACTAAACAATGAATAAAAATACAAAGAACTCGCAAATAGATTCCACAATCACATTTCGCCCACTTCCCATCACGGCACACACTCACTTCTAGACACACAGTCATACTCCACTTCTAGACACACAGTCATACTCCAGGACACACAGTCCAATGGACACACGGTCCCGCCTCAGACACACAGTCTGGTTATACTGCACACACAGTCCCGCCTCAGACACACAGTCTGGATACACACAATCTCATCCCCCAACCTCAACAACAATCGATAATAATGATAGTCTCAATAATATAGCCAAACCAACGTGATATAGAATAATGGCATAAGAGAGAAAACCCAACAAGATAATAATATCGTTGTAAACAGTTAAACACATTCTTCACCAATCCTCCACAATATACATTTAATCCATCTTTTAGTAATAACATAAAGAAGTCAAGATTGAGTAGTTTCCTACCTGGCAAGCAAATCCAATTAAGCAGCTCAAAGTGCTCCAAATAATTAAAGGACACGAACCCGATTATAAATCCTTCACAAATCGTCACCTAACATAAATATTATAATTTAATTATTTAATCATTATTCAATTCATTACATTAATTTATTCGATTATAATTATATTAATTGTAATATTTATATTACTACGTCAATTACTAATTAAAAACCCGTCTCAAACCCAATTAACAAACCCCTCAATATAGCAATGACTCACATAATTCACGTGTAAACACACGTTTTACAAACCTCATGATCCCGTGTCAACCCGTCACATAACACACTCAAACACCCAATGGTTTAAACCCGTCACACTACACCCACAAAGCCCGTGTGTTATGCCCGCACCCGACACAACCACATCCGCCACCTGCCCTACCGTGAGACCCCTCTGCCAACAACCCAACCACTCCCTCACACACCAGCCAAAACCACCATACTAGCCTCACCACCATGCCCTTAACACCCACGACCTTCAACAACAACAACAAACCCAACACACATAACACAACCAGTCCACAACTACCCATAAACACGGCCACCATAGCGCACGACACCACCTCTGGCCACCACCATTATCACCTTTGACCGACGGTGGTTCCAGGGGTGGGTCTCTCTTCCCTTCACCGTCACCCTACCGGCCAAGGCAGCCGTCTAAAAATGGTCACAGCACACCCCTATCCTCCTATGTTTCGCGTTTTTCGGCCACCGCCATCACCAACCACCACCTGCAGCCGCCAAATCACTCCCACTATGTCCGACCCAACCACCCGGTTCCATCCCCACCATACCCAGGTCAAGGCAACGAGTATAACGTGTTTAAACAGTATTTAGCCCTACTCGAATTTTCCGGCAAGCACCGCACAAAACACCCGCAAAAACACCCACGACAGCTCCCCTATGGTCGACCATCACCCATGATCTCAACCCAAGCTCCGTCCAGGTCTGGGTCACACGAAATAAGGGTTGAAACCGATTCTTCTGTATAATTTACCCTAACAAACGCCACCACTAAAGGTCGGTCAAACACCCCTTCCCTGACGGTCAACGGCGGTCCACGGGGGTAAAATAAAGTCTCTGGTGGTCCACGATCACAATGACGGTCACGGCTTGTGCTATGATGTTCTAGTTTACGAGTTATAGCGTAGCAAAGAGTATACATGAGACGGTCTTACCTTGAGTTAATTAGCGATGTAGATTCCGTCTTAGTTCCTTCTACGTGTCTCCTCTTCTTCTCCCAAATTTTCAGTTTTGCATATGATAACCTAGGTCAAGGTATTTATCTCTATTTATAGGGTAAGTTTAGATCTATAAGGGAACAATTAGGAAACTATGTAATTACCTTATTAGTTATTACTATTATTATTATTATTATTATTATTATTATTATTATTATTATTATTATTATATAATTATCGAGTATTATTATTATTTTATAAATTATGATATATTGTTATTACTCGATTGTCATCCCGACTCATTATTCTATTAACTTATTAATTAATTCCGTCTAACAACATAATCCGCAATTATTATAATTATTAAACATAACTAATCAATATAACTAATAAAAATATAATTAAAATATGGGGTATTACATTAAAATTGACGAGTGATTTTGTGAGTAAAATTACGTGTCTTATTGTAATTTGATTAAATAAGATTCGGTCTAAGTAATCGAATTGTTTTATTGCTTAGATTAAATTATTGTTTATGAAACAATTAAAATATAGAATGCATTGCCTATTATAAATATAAGAAGTTGTGATTTATAATTCTATGACCCATTTTAAGTAATTGTGAATTACTATTTAATTTTGTATGTGAATTATTTTATTTATATAATGATTTTTAATTTGTTAAAAATGCATTATTTAAATGACATGTCTAGGAACATGTCCAATTTGTCACACAATACAAATTAACAAATTGACAAAGTTAAAATGGGTCCATATTATACATATGTGCCGTGTAAAATGGGAGAGGAAGGAAAATTTGTGTTTTGTTATTTTAATTATTAGTGGGAAACATTATCATTGCCTACTAATTATAGGCTTTTAAGCCTACACTCTTGTGAAGAGCAACAAGCAAAATCATTGAGCACTCTATCCATGCTAATTAAAACCGGTTGCCTCCCTCCTTATACACTCAAGTAGTGTATTTTCCTTTGCACTAATTCATTCTTATTTTTAGTTTACAACTTGAGAAAAATAAGTCTCTCTAGTTTTTGTTGTTGAACAAAAATAATAAAATCACATAAATCTCTAATATTATTCATATATTACTAGAAGTAGTAATCACTTAATATTAGTATTTTTAAGGAATAAATATTAATTTCTAGTAACAAAATTAATATTTGTATTAAGTAGGATTTCCTTGGTACAATCCTTGGGGAGAGATTCTACACTTGAATATTATTCATCCATAAGGAAATCTCAAGAACTAGCTAAGGTAGGTGACCTTACTAGTGTCCATATTGCCGAAACATCCAATGTAAAGAACCGTTTTTCCTTTACTCTTGTATTTGTTTTGCATGCATAAGATCTTGAATTAATTTTATGACTAAATTAATTATTCACATATTCAATATGTATAGTAATGAGATTAATGAATCCCATCATATTAACCTAACCTAGGATGACATATGGTATGGTCAAGACAAAGATGAAATAAAATGAAATAAAAGTGAAAGGAAAATGTTTGATTTGAACTAATTATGTTAAGTTCATTTATTTGTAATTAGTCAAGTTTGTCATCGTACTCGGATTAAACCGACATGGTATAAAGAACCAAGGATGATTATGAATTATGACTAATATGTTTGCAAGTGTAAATAAATGAGAAAAATGCTAAGTAAAAGAAAAGGGGGTTAAAATACCCATTAATTTGTAATTAACCAACAATATCATCGAGTCATGGTATATGGAACCAAAGATGATTTCGGTAATGGTCAAAATATTTGTCATAAAAATGAATTAAAATGGTAAAAACCGTAATAGAAAAGAAAGAAAATAAAAGAAAGTGTTGAAGGAAAGACGAGCTCAAACACATTTGAGTATGACCCGAGAAGCCATAAGAGGCGCGAGTCTCTTTGCATAGCAAAGAGCTTCTATCTCAGGCCAAAACTCGGTTTTGGCTCGTCTAACCTATATTTTAATCGTGTTATGCATTGTTCATGCTTATAAACTCATAAAAATGGTAAAGACATGAAGTACGTAAGATATTTACACCCTCAAACTTACGTGTTTTGATGTTTGCGAGGTAGATGACTTTAGAGACGGTTTTCTTGTTGTGACTACTCGCGATCAAAGAAGTTTAAAAGAATGCCTTAAAAAAGGATTTTGTTTTGAAAATGAGTTGAAAATATGTTGTTGAAAAACATGTTGATTAATGTTGAGATGGTCGAATGGGTCGGTCGAATGCAAGGCGACGGTACCAAACAAAATGTGTAAGGCTTGTGTTTTCGATCGGTAGGTCGAAAACACGTGTCGATTTTGTGACTTAGGAAGTCGAGTCTAGAAGTTTAAGGGAGATGTGAGGGAGCGGACACTCGCATGATGATTATGGTGTGTGATGGTGTGTATTTATAGAGAAATGTGGGGTGGTAGGTCGGTTGAGTTTGCTTGGAGGCTAAGGACATACCCCCTTTAGGTGCGAGCCACCTAGTGATTGAAGAGGGTGTACTGTCCCTTTCAAAAATTTGGATTTTCCATTTGTTCTAACCAATATTTTGTTGGTTGTGATTTATGGTCTTAGGTGATTGCTTAGCCGTGTAAGCTTGATCTTGGGTGTTATTTGGGGTAGGTATTTTGTGTTCTTGACTCGGGTTTGACCCGTGTGAGTAGGGATTTGAATTTCGAGTCGCTTTTTGGCCCGGTGTCGGTTTTGACGCTAATTAGGGTCATTTTAGTGCAAATGGCATGATAAAGACATTCATGGCATTATTTTTGACATTCAAGATTTGGGTTGACTCAGGTTGACTCGAGTTGTGGGTTTCTGAGTCGGTTTTGGGTCTAAAGACGGTTTTAACTCTAAATAGTGTTATTTTAATACAAATGAAGTTAGAAAACCATTCTTGAAATCATTTTTCATATCCGAGTAATGCATTAAACTGTCTCATGTATAGCCAATCCACGCACGCATATCAAAAACACGTTATAGTCCGATTATCATCGGGTGATTTTTGGAAGGTGCAGATACTGGGTATCTACACACATCAAACTCCCCCAAGCTAGACTCTTGCTTGTCCTCAAGCA
Source organism: Silene latifolia (assembly GCF_048544455.1). NCBI lineage: Eukaryota > Viridiplantae > Streptophyta > Magnoliopsida > Caryophyllales > Caryophyllaceae > Silene > Silene latifolia. The sequence continues at coordinate 86,783,899 of NC_133526.1, forward strand.
AGACCAATTCCCATCAATTGCAATATCCTAAAACAAGCTAAGCATAATGATTCAAAACCCGAGACAACATGGGGATAAGGAATAATGTAAAACATGGATGAGATTTACATAACGCCATAGCATGGAAGACTTTGAACGAACCTTTAAGCTCTTGCATGATCTTTTGATAATGGACTCTCACGATGCACTCAAACTCATTTGTATGTGAAAGGACATTTGTGTGAAAACACTCACTTATCCTCGACTCATGAAAATGTGCTCGCAATCTAATATGATAAACATTTCAAAACTACAAGCCAAAAACAATCATATGCAAGCATGATAAAGAAGCCAAATGGATAAAAAGAAGGATAAAAGACATGGGTAGAAAGGGAAACAAATGAATTATGGAAATGTGGAGCTTAAGTTAAGCTAGCAACTATCCAAAATGTAAGGATGCTCAATCCCGAAACTAACCCAATATTGTAATGCAAACCATAAGAAAATTCTCCAAAAGATGATTATAAAATATGAGAATTTCTTACATCAACTTCTTCTTTTTTTTCAATTCAAATCATGCTTTTTTTTTTCATTTCTCTTTTCATGCTTCTTCTCTTTGTTTTTTCTTTCTTTCTTTTTTCAATTCATCATTTTTCATTTTTTTTTTCAATTCATCATTTTCCATTTTTTTTCTCTTTCATTTTTTTTCTTTTTCTCATTTCTTCTTCAAGAGCATTAAGACCAAGCTCACAATGATATTCCAAAATAAAACAAATCCCAAATGAGCACCCAAACACAACTAATCAAAGCTACTAGCTCAACAAGGTAGGCAATTTGTATATGTAGCTAGGGATCAATTTTGTGAAGGGGTTCAAAGAGGCAAATTTAATCATGTGAATGGCTCCAAAATGCTAACAACATATGAATGCATGCTTATAAAGAGATGAAATCAAGACCATACTTGTGCGTTTTGATGAAACACACACCATAAGGAGACCTACACTCACTTAGGAGAGACCGGATATGGATGCATCGGTCCAAAGAGGTTCTATTTTACCAATTTTGTAGCTTGCCAATAGTTAAGATCAAGCCTATTCGGTTCATTTTCCATCTCCCACCTACTATTTCAAGACATCCCCATGTAGCAATTATCCCATCATAAGAGAATAAATCATTAGTTATAAGCTATCATTAGGATAAGCAAGAGGGCAAAAGTAGGCTATAAGCAAGCAAAAACACACAAATTTCTCTCAAAATTTTCAAATTTTCTACATGCAAACTACACTACAATGCAAATGCCCCCCCCCCACACACACACACAAAGGTAAACACAACATTGTCCTCAATGTGCCAACAATTAAATTACACAACTAAACCATAAAAATGGCTCAAAACACATAAACAAGAACAAGGGGTTGTATTTAATTGGTTGCGAGAAAATAAACTAAAGTGCAAAGCAAAGAAACTTACTAGACTAGCTAGTCTCCCCCAAAGCTAGAACGTATACGGGGGACTCGTCCATGCATCAATAATTCAAGAAAAGGGCCAAAAATTGAAAGTTTGATGTAGGAAGGATGTTTGCAAGTGATTTGGCAGTTTTTTTAATTTTTTTTTTCTGGAAAAAGTTGCGTCCCCGATCGGGGTTGACCAAGTTTAGGCCGACTTTGACTTTTATCCGTATTTCTTAATTCCATCTCGTTGATGAAAGTTACGACCCCGAACGGGGTTTCTGGCATGGGGAAACGTGCATAATCTCATAGAGACTCCTTTTCTCCAATTTTTTCACCTACAAACCATAAAAATAAACACCGTCAAGTCTAGCAATTTTATTTCTAATTCTACAAAAACCATTAAATTGCGAAAAATGAAAAATAAAAATAAATAAAAGTTTGGGTTGCCTCCCAAGAAGCGCAAATTTTAAGTCTTGCGAGACTCCTATTTTTCGAGTGTTGCGGCCTTCGTCATCTTTAAAAAATAAGTAAAAGCCCTTAGAAGCCGATCATATTCCTGTGCATGGGCAATACAAAAGCATATATACGCAATTGATAAGATATAAGCATAAAAGATCAAAGGCAAGAAAGGATTAATCTTATCAAATCGCCCATGAGAGATTTCAAATAGAACCACCGTACTCCCCTTGTCAGTAAGAGAAGGAGCATCATGCTCAAGACCATAAAAATAACCATTAGTGCACAAATTATGATCATAAATGGTATCAAATTGGTGGTATGAAAACTCTAAGTGGTAGGACTCATCACAAATGGGGGGTTCATCCAAATTATCCTTTAAATGAAAATCACTAAGTCCTACCTCAATTGGGTCAACTACATCCCATGTGAAAGGATTTTCAAAGATTGCAAATGACTCGGGCAAAACCTTATCCGTTTCACTATGGTCAGGCCCAACATTATCCATGATGAGTGTGTTATCTACTAGAAGGTCAATGTTATCAACATGAGTCTCTAAATTTTCAATTGGAATGACATTAGGGAGACTTTTAAAAGAAAAAGTCAGACTATCATCATCGTCATCCAATAATTCAAAATCAATAGATTGAAAAAACTCACATTGGGGAGTAGAAAGGCAAAATGAGAAAATATAGGCTCACGTGGTCTCGGTTTCTTTTGAGAAAATTGTTCCAAACGAGCCTGTAACACTTTGAGCTCCTTTTGCATGGGCCATACAATTGGCGTGATACCTCCCGTAATTAACTTTGGCTAGCCATGAAATCAAAGAAATGCCAAAGTTCTAGCCGCGTCATGTAGTAGACACTCCCATTACTCAAGTTTAGAGCTATTTCTCGGGTCTCAAAATCCATGCCATCAAGCACGAGTTGAACCATATAATCCCCATCAAGGACATGTCCAAGAGAGAGGAGACTATCGCAAAAATGGTAGAATCGGGCAAGATAGTCATGAAAAGACTTATCTTTGAGTTGTGGGACGAATTCGTAACTCATTATGTTAGGCCTGGCTTTATTACCTACAAATTAGGCACTAAAAATACAAAGAAACTGTGAGAAAGATCCCAAAGAACAAGTGTTCCTCGAGACAAAATAAAACAAGAAAAAATTCAACAACTAATTAGCAAACAAAAACGTGCTCCCCGGCAACGGCACCAAAATTTGATAGACTATCGCACACCTATGCAAAGATAAATATCCTAGACATAAATTAATGTAGTACGTAGGGGTTGAATCCACAGAGAGACGGGAGTTGTTAATTAGTTGTTATGGATTGAATTTTATCAAGGTTGGTTATCGTATGATTGGTTGGTTGGATAATGGAAGAAAACAATAATGATAAAGGAATAGTCTATGGAGGTCGGGTCACACATGAAAATTATGTAAATGCTCAAATTAAACATAGGAGTTGATAAATCGTTAATTGCTAAGGCTTAAAGACACCCACCTTACTATATTAGTGTCAACCATAGACCGGGTCCTAGAGAAACTCTCGTTTATGACTAGGTCGTCCTACTACACATGCTTAGTCTAATCCGATTCCGTGCCTCTCGACTTATAGAACAAATTAACAAACTTAATAAATGAATAAGGCCTTTAAACAAAGATTAAACGTGACGATACAAACATGTGATTGAAACAATGAAACGATATTATAACATCCTAGTTTATCATGTTACAAATACTTTTTATGCATAGCTCCCTTCATTCCCTAGACAAGGTAGACTACTCTAGCTTAATGTAAATGTAAACTAAACTAATAATAATTGAAATGATAAACATAATGAAAATAGGAATAGAATTACCTTGAAATGGAAATGGAAATGGAATTGGAGAACAATGCAAATATAAATAACTTGAATATAACTTGAAATGGAAATTGTAATATAAATTGAAATGTTTAAAGGAAATTCTTTATAGTAAATCTAATCTAAACTAAACTAAGAACATGAAAGTAGTGTAGAAAATACTAAGAAAAATGGTGTATAAAGGTGTGTTGATAAACACCCTTTATATAAGAATAAGGGAGTAAAATTTGCAAAGGAATCCAAAATGGCATCCTAAGCACACTCTTAATTTTCCTTCAACTCTTGAGTAATTGCCAAGAGAATTGATGTGACTCATATGTACGCACATTTAGTCCCCTAACTAGCCTAGTTCCTATGCTTTTTTAATGTGTATTAGAGTCGTTTCTTGTCTTTAGCTTCCTATTATGCATGTTCTATGAGGTTTGGTGTCCTTGGTAGGAGAGGAGCACTTACCTTGCCTAAAACGGAGTAAAACAGAGCTAAATTGATAAAACATATAACGACCAAGCACCAAAGAGTGATAAACATATAACGACCAAGCACCAAAGACTGATAAACATATAACGACCAAGCACCAAAGAGGAGGCTAGCATTAAAGGCCTAAGTCGATAAAGCAAGAAAATGGGCAATAACAAAGGAACCCTACGCCCCCTTGATGATCCCCACAGATCACAAGACACCAAAGCAAAGAAAAGAAGAGAAGATCTTTTAGGACAGACGTCCCAAGGTCGGCCCGGGCGTCCCAGACTCAGGACGGGCGTCCCCAATCCAGGACGAGCGGATTGTTTGGCAGGGAGAATGCCTTCGCAATGGGGAGTCGTGGGGCTCCTCCTAGGACTTGCAAGGCTCTATTCGACACTTAAGCATATTATTTCCTAATCCACTCTTGCTTAATCTAATAATGTACCACTATATATACTTCATTTGTAATAATCAAGGGATTAAGCTTCCTTAGTTTAGATTAAACTTTCTTAGATTATATTAGGAGTAGATTAGAATAGATTAGTCTTTAATCATTCCACAAATTGCAATTTAATATTTCCTCAACTATTTCTCAAACAATCATAGATTTAGCTTTGTACTTTAAGAATTCTTGGGTTTGTATTGGAGAATTGACAACTCTCCACCATTAATCAAAGGGTTCCTTCTATTGTCCTTTCATTTCCTTTGTTCAATTCAAGTTGCTTGCATTTGGATCTCTTGGGTGTGTATTTGAAGATTAAGTGACAAGTCTTCATCTTTATTCAAGGATTCTTCTTTATTTATGTTCATCTTTACTCTCCAAGTTGGTAACACTTTTAATCCCTCTTTATTTACTTGTTAATCTCTTGTTTGTTATCTTGCTTAATCATCATGTTCACTTGTGTTATGATGTTTGACACCATTCCTAGCATAATAATCATGATGAGTAGTGAGTAGTCTCTTAGCTAGGATTAGTGGGGGATTAAGGGAGCTATAACATGGGGGTAGATTCATACTCAATCTAATATGTTTCCATAAGATTGCTTGCTTGTTATAGTGTCAACCTATGCACATGTTATGCTTGATAAAATGCTAGACTATGAAACCTTGTATTTTGCACATCTCTTATCTATTCAACAAGACTTGTAAGATATAAACTAACTCGAGTCTTGTTAGACCATGCATAGAAGTGACTAGGAAGAAACTAAGTCGACTTGTAGGTGTTGTACAGTCTTGAGCGACTCGGCTCTGGGTCCCAAATCTTCCTAGGGATTGTAAGACATAAACTAACTCAATTCCATTATAACAATAATTTGCTTACAATTATGTAAACATGTTTGTATGATCACCACCATGAATCCCCTATGAACCCATGACATCCTAGTGATTTTAATCATTTTGTTTTATTGCTTATTTACCTTCCATTGCTTTTATTGGTTTAGAATCATCAACCCATTTCAATTGTGACAACCCTAAGTGCAACTATAATTAAACTGAACAATTTGAGTACCCTCCGTCCTTTGGGTTCGACCCCGACTTGCTTGCTATGCTAGTAGTTGGGTATAAATGTGTTTGAGGGCATACAACGACACACTCATCAAAATGGCGTCGTTGCCGGAGACGGTGTTGTGTATTTGAATCGTTCTTTTGTCTAGTTTTAGTTGTGCTTCTTCTTCTCGAGTTTTATTGTACTTGTTCTATTTCATATGCTCAAAATGTCTACATTCACTTTTTGGCAATATGAAAATGAGTCATTTGATAAGTATATTGCAAGATTTGAAGATTATATGACTCTTACTTGGCATCATGGTTCTACTCTTTCAAATTATGAAGCATGTTGTGTTGTTTATAATGGCATGAACCTTGAAACCCGCAACTTGGCATTTCACTTGAGTGGTGGTAGGATATGTGAGATGAGTTGTGAGGAATTTTGGGAATTTGTTGAGTTCATGACCACCCAATGTCTTAAGCAAATTTTACATGACAACTTTGAAAGTGAAAAAGAAGGTATAGAAGCGATAAAGACCACATTTCAAAAATTCATTAAGGAAAACTATGATGAAAATGAGATTTGTGAGAATGAGACACCTTCCTATAACCTTGAGCCAGCCTACTATGTTCACAAATTTGCCCCTCCTTGAGAAGATGGAGTGATAGATTAACAAAGTGATGATGATGAGGAGTACATTCTTGATTATGAAACCAATGCATGGATACTGTCATCCCACTCATCTTGTATAACAATGAACCCAACTTCCATGAAATTTGATGATTATGGGAAAAGTAAGAGTGAGATGGATGTGAGCTTGAGTGGAAACTCACCCTTTGAATATGACATTTTAGAGGGAGACAATCGTGTTGAGCTTGGTGAGCCTTGTTACAACAACCCCTTTGACAGTGGATCTTGTTGGGATGAGGAATATGATGACATTTGGGAACCCCAAATAGACACCATTGAGGTCACCGTGGATGATAATGAGAGTACTTGCCTTGAGTGTAGTGACTTTGACTATTTGGAAGACGAGTTGAGTGAAATGTTAAATTACTCGTTTCATGTTCCTTCCATCCATCATATCTCTTATGATTTTTGCCATGGTATTTTTAACATGCTTGTTCGGTCTATTAATTAGGCACTATTCAATTTCATAATCTTGTGTTGTTATCCATGCCTATTCATATCCCACTCCCAAGAATTTGACCGACTTCTACGTGCTTTGAGTGCTAGGGATAATTTTCTATGAAATTGTTTATTGACAATCATTGGTTTGATGGAGTTCCTCAATAACCATTAACTTGTTTACATGCATTTAGTGTAGATTTGCATTCATTTAATAAATTGCATGAGAGATGAAAGAGAGGGATCTCATGTTTTAATTGAGCTTTTTGAAGAAAATTAATGAAAATGAGAAGATAGGAAATGCAAAGAAATGAAGAAAATGGAGGATTCGAGTGTTGGGTCAAAAATTGCATCAATCCGTGGGGACCGAGCCCAACTCGCGCGAGTTGAAACCAAAGGAAAGAAAAACATTCTTCCTATCTGAGAATCCGGGCGAGTTATTGAGGAAACGCGAATCCCGAAGCTTCAACCCGAGCGGGTCGAAATCAAGTTGAGCGGGTTGACCCCAAAATAACCTTTTTCTCTCATTTGGCTCGTGACATTGCTATATATGCATCCTATCTACCATCTTCATCTCCTACAATGATTGTAAGAAACCTTTCTTTTCCTATCTCTCATGTATAGTTGCATTTGTATATTTACCTCATGGTTAAACACCTTCTTCCTACATTAGCAATGGTGTTTAAAATCGGTTTGGGGAGGTTAAACCATGAAGTGACATACATCTTAGTTGATCATTTAGAATAGACTTACATTTGTAAAATATTTCATATCACCCTTGCATATTAGTTAGTTCATATAGTATAGTTTGCATTGTAATATATCTCACATGTTTCATATAGTTAGTTGCATATAGACTTTCATTCATGCATAGTCACTAATGACCAAAGCTATTCCTTTCTACGCTAGAAATAGTGCTTAAATCGGTTTGGGGAGGTTTGATCATAGGTGACCATAGCTTAATAAAGAGCATGCATCATCTAGTTTAGTTTAGATTGCATTCATTTCTTATATATGTCATATAGAATTACATTTAGTTATAGCATGCATTCATTCATATCATATCATATCATTGCATTTGTACTTCAATTTACATAAATCTTTAAAAATCCAAAAACATGTACTTTCTTTTTCATTTCTACTCCTACATGTACATCGAGGACATTGTATGAAATAAAGTGGGGGATGAGAATTTATATTCCAAAATACATAAAAATTTGAAATGTTTTGAAAAATCCCAAAAATATGTTCTTTATTTTCATAAAAACAAAATCCATAAAAATTTGAAAATTTCAAAAACCAAAAAAACATGTTCTTTAATTTACTAGGGTAGAATTGTATATACTTGTGTTTTTGTTCTCTTCTCACATATATACAACACTACATTTGAGGTATTGGCAAGGGAATGTGAAGACCGCTTGGTATGATCGCTCTAATCTCTATTTTCCTTCCATTTATTTTCATTATTCATATGAGGAGGATGTGTAACACCCCCATATTCAGAGGAGCCTTAACTAGGCCTTCCTTAGGATATAAGGGCGTTACCATCCCGGTTGCCCGAGTATAGTAATAATCAAATGTCGATAAAAGAACTATTAAGTTATATTACAAGCGATTTAAACCAATAAACGATATAAAGATACAACTCAAAGACTACTCGCTATGACCATCATATCTCGTGAGAACTCATCCCTGCCCGGACTCCAGCTATCAACATCATCAACACCTGCTAAGACCGACTGCTCACCATAAGGGATCACGGCAGACACATAACAAACAAACAACCACGCAAGGTCAGTACTGAGATAAGACACAGCAATAACAACTACAACTATCAACTCAATACGATGCTATCAGTCTTACACACACAACCACGATAATCCGACCAACCTCTGTCACTGACTGTCCACTGGACCAGTCCTGCCAGTGGGGGACCGCAGCCGTACCCACCAAATCCCCACTCACCATAATGAGCGATAACCCTGTCCATTAATGTGCACATCCCCTTCCGTGGCGGGTTCCATGAAGGGCGAAACTAGGGCGTGAAACCACTCCCGCAAGTGACCCCACTCAGCCGAGACGTATCTCGAGAACCAGAGACAACAACCACAATCACCATCATAATCGTCACCATACAATTTCGACACTAAGCAAACACAAAACAACCACAACAACTGACACGCTAGACCATCTACAGAAACTGAGTAGGCGAACCTACCTTTAAGCAACCGCAACCAATCCATGCCGACAAACAACGTGTCCAAATGACCAAGCAAAGCCTATAACCACAATACAATTCTATATTACTAACAAGCAAACCCTAACTATGAAGAACAAGGACACGGATGATGATTATGACATACCTATAGGGAGAAACTCAGCAAAAGACCGCTACCCGACTCAAGAGGCGTTCTCCTAAAGCACAAGGATCATCAAAAGGCTTCCATGGAGGTTTTGAGGTGAAGGGAAGGGAAAGAGGCGACTGAAGGATAGGAGGAAAGTGGCGGAAGTGATTTGCGGATTTAACAAAACGCGATATAAAACCCTCGCTGAAAACCAGGTACTCGATCGAGTACCCAACATACTCGATCGAGTGGCCCCCTACTCGATCGAGTAACCTAGCTACTCGATCGAGTAGCCTCTACTCTATCGAGTACCACTCTTAACACGAAACCTAAGATGATATTGGCACTCACTTCCAAGGCTATTCCCTCTCCCAAGGTCAGTCAACGCTGGTCAAAGGGTCTCTAAAAGGGCGGGTATTACAGTCTTCCCCTCTTAAAAAGAACTTCGTCCCCGAAGTTCAACTCACTTTTCCAACACACTCGACACGGGAAGACAACCTCACTCCTCTTTCGATACTACTCTTCCTTACTTACCATCCCCCCCGAGTCATCATCATCCGTCTAATGCTCTGCTCCTACGTATATATCGACTCTTGCAATTATCATACAAGCATTGTTAACACCGACTGACACTTTATACGTATACTCCAACTTTTACAAACTATCCTCTATAAGACATCAACCTGCAGTACAAACCAGCACAAACAATGATCTCCCATCATATGGCAACAACTACCAACCCGATCATATCTCATAACAGCTTCATGCCGCACAACTATACCATCATCGCAATTCTATTACAACACGTTGTACCGCAACTAACTCTTTACGCACGTACTATCATTTTCAAACTCCCACGCATGAATTACTCAACGACTAAGGTAATCAATTACGCTTCCTATAAGTAAAGTAACCAAGATACTAGTTAATTTTGCAATTAAACAACAAAACATTATAGGCAAACAAAACCTAATTGAATACCATATTATTTATTATGGACATTACTCACTAACTATATACTCGTTAAATTAGAATTCATACACCAACATTAAAGTAACACATGTTAATATGGTATGAGCAAGTGTACAAGAGGTTATAACGTCGATAAATAGCTCGCAACAGGGCGTATGCAACATTAAAGTAACAAGAAACTATTGCGCTTCACTAACTGTGAGAAATACGCTCATAAAACTTCAAACACGACTTCCAATATATGAAATTAACGGTTCAAAGGTGTTACTACGCACTAATAGCCACATTAAACATTAAACTTGCAATTATAAAACAATTGAACATTTTTCATTTTCGAAAATCTCCTGTAACAGTGCTACTCGATCGAGTAAGTAGCGGTACTCGATCGAGTGCCATGCTACTCGATCGAGTGTCTTGGCTACTCGATCGAGTAGTCTACAGATCAGAAAGCTTTTTATCCCGTCTTCCTGTAGCTACTCGATAGAGTACGGGGTACTCTATCGAGTACCTACAGGCCAAGTTCCTTATAAAACCTGTCATAAACCATGTACATGCACATATTTGTCATATAAAATCAAGTCGGGACGACTCCCCGACTTCTAACATCCTGCAACAAGTCAAAGTATCAAATCCGGCCTTATGGCCAACAATACAAGTTCCAAATCAAAGTCTCCACGATAACTACTACTAAAGTCTAACCACACTACTAACATCGAAAACCAATTACCATCAACAAAGATAAGTACAAGGAGTATCACTCCTCCTGCTGCTGCTGCTGCTGCTCAAACATCACCTCATCGTCACCACCACCGCCAGAAGTACCTGCTCCCAATGACCCAATTCCCGCGTCCACTCCTGCTCCTGCTCCTGGGCCTACGTACCATGGAGTCAAGCCACCGTAGGCAAAGGACTAAGGTGTCCCCCACGCCGACTGATCCACCCCGTAGGAGTGGAAAACCCCTGAGTAGTCCCCAACTCCACTCCACCAAACCGGGTGAGGTCCCTCGGTCCCTATCCCCTGAGTGTACGCCATCTCGTGCATGTTCCTGAGTGTCAAAGTAGATGACACTCTCTCCGCCAAGTAGCTGGATCGCGTCTCCGGGGTGTCGAGGTAAGGGTAGCACGGAAAAGGCTGTTGCTGTTGTGGTGCCACCGGCCGTGGCCTAGTCTCTGCGGTCCTCTCCCTCACTCGACGGGGTCCTCTCCCCAACCTAGGTCTCTCCACCGCCACGACCGATGCATTCTCGCCCTTTGTCGGCTCCGGCATCACCTCGAGAATGGTGTCGTCGATGAGGTAGGTCTGTAGATGGCGGGGTCTGTCATCATCCTCCTCCTCCTCCTCCTCCTCATCATCGGAGTCCACCGTCACTACCGTCGGCTCCAGGGGCTCCGTGGGTGGGAGGTGCTCAGGGGCTGGAATCTTCATCCAACTCACGCCTCACACCCTCCAAGCTAGGCTTCCGTCAGCTAAAGTCCTCAACCATTTCAGGTCGAGATAGTAGGCACGGTCCATGGTGGGCACTGGGGTAACTAGAGGCACGTACTCCGAAGAAGCCTCAAAAGAGGTTAGCTTTTCAGCTAACCGAGTGGCGATAGCGCCACAGCTCAAGTACCGGGTAGAGGCAGTGGCCATCAAGGCAAGGGCGGCACAAACCATGGAAGGAGCATTAAAGACCACTTTCCTGGTCCGCTCCGGGTTCAAGTAGGACATCAGAAGTAACACCTCATGGTTGTTTAGCTTACTTATATCCTTTCTGTCATAAAGAAGGTTCGAGAGAGAACGGAGAAAGATCCTCAATGTGACATGCTGAACGTCATTAATCAGCATGGTACTCGAGGTAGGAGCTGGTTTCCCGGTCAAGCAAGGCATTAGGCGGCATACACCGCACTCGGCAGGGATGTCGGTGATGGAGTCCTTGGGAGGCTTGGCCAACCCAAGGTGAGAAGTAAACTGGTCCATAGAAAGCAAGAAACTAGTGTTCATCAACCGAAACTCAACGGTCTGGCCAGCGGGGTCATAGATAAAGGAGCTCATAAACTCCAAGGTGAGAAAAGGATAAGTGTGTTTCCTCAGCCTATACAAACCCATAAGACCCAAGGTCTCAAAAATATGACGGACATCCGTCTCTATCTCCAACTCCTCCAACAAAGTAGTGTCTATACACCTCGTAGGTCTCATTTTGCGTTTTTGTAAGGCTACAAAACGCTCCCTCTCGCTGAAATCAACAAAAACAATCAAGGGTATTCTGAACTGCGGGTACCACAGTCCACTCCCTTCCCCCATCTCAGGTGGATTACCCCTCCCCCGTTTACTTTGGCGGATTCCAAGGTTCAGTCTCGGCATCTGCTTTAGGCATATGTTCAAGCAACTTGTATAAACATGCAAATATTTATTTCATATAATTTGAATTCAACATACTCAGTTAGGCACACCCATTCACCAACAACTTTTAGCATGTGAAGCACATAATTTATGCCGTTAACTTTGAATATTAAGCTAAGTACACACGTTCACCAGCAGTTTCCAAAATTTGACATACAAGCTCAGATTATTACTACTCATAAGCCATAGCTGTGAAAGAAACTATCATGGTGATTACATATGCTCAACAAATTCGAATATCCTAGCATGATTCTAAGGTTATTCTAAACACACTTCTAATCACATGTGAGGCATTCTTACTAGTTCATGGGAAAGAATAATTTGGAACATATCATTATTACTCTTCAATATTATGAACAACAATTCACTTAAAATTTTCAGACGGTCATTACAGCTGTGATAATTTTGGCATATTTTCATCAATTATCATTTCTACTATCATATTGAAGTTCAACTTATACTTATAATGTCATTCACAACACCAATTTTCCAATTATAATTCACGAATTTCCATTTGAGGCACTTTTAAGACGGAGTTTTAAGGCAACCTTCTAAGGTAAAATCATCAAAATCTATCCTCCAACATGATATAAACAATACTGAAGGCTCAATTCTACCATCTAACCATTGTAAAACAACCAAAAATCGATTTCAATTTAGGAAACCCTAGAAATTTCGGGTTCAAATTTTGCAATTTCTAATCTAATTTACAGTAATTAGTCACCAACAAACATGGAAAGAAGGTATGTGAATCATGTTTCAACAATTAAAAGCGCCAAATTGATCATAATAATCGAAATTTCAGATTGTTTCACTTCTCTAACATATTCAAAACAATAAATCGTGTAAATTAAGAAAAATAGCATACCTTGATTGATTAACAAAGTAAAGAAACGAAATTAAGCAAGAAAATTAACCCAAGAATCACCACTTAACCCAAGAGTATGAGAGGATATGAGAGGAATAAGGATTTAGGAGGAACTTAGGGGTTTCGAAATATAGGGAATAAGAGGAAGAAATAGAAAGATTAGGGGTTTTAGAAAACCCGTAGGATTCGCTGTACAGTAACCTACTCGATCGAGTGCCTAGGGTACTCGATCGAGTACCACCCTACTCGATCGAGTAGGAGCTAAATCATCGAGTATCTGCGGGAATTTTTCCCACATCCCGACATCATAGCTTCCTAACTAGATCGAGTGAGGTCTACTCGGTCTAGTAAACACCCGCACTCGGTCAAGTATAGTTAAGTACTCGGTCAAAAGTACGAAGTAAATCAAAGATACCTGCAAAACAACACCGCGTGTCGATTCCAAACTAAGTTCGGAATTCGGCACTAATTATCTCCTTCGATCACGTTTTACAATCATTACTCACGCACAACGTATCGCCTTACTAACAAGGTGTATGCCACCTTACGCCACACAACTACCCAACTCGGTTTACCTGCTACCGAGTCACTCTTAAGCTTAGTCACGTCATCCTATCATACTCAAAACTTGTCTTAACGTGTTGCTGTCACACTCGCTTCTACCACAACATGAAACATGTAACTAACATTAATTTATTCTTTCATATAACACGTAATTATATACTCTTCATAACAAATCAATCTATCCATGTTCTCTAATGCGATTATAAGCAATTCCTTTTACTCACATCAAATGTCACGCAGCGGAAAACTTTTAACTAATTAACAAAGCATATACGCATTACCATATGCTATGGTTCGGATTATTACCCAATATCTCTATAACTATCATCATAGTAATTACGGTAGGATTTATAAACTCGTATATGACTTCCGTCATCATTAACTTATAGCAAACACCTACATGTTCACTGTTCATGTCACGACACTCAATTCCACATTTTCACGCATCTCTATCACGTAAACTTTCATCACATATCTCATGACCATCATATAAGCTCACTAATCATTCGAAGAACTTCAATAATCTCATCATCAATCACCATACACGACCCAATTACCACTATCACACCCCTATTAACTTCTAACAAAGACTTAACCGGAGGTAGCTCCGGCACAATTAACATGCATATCACATATAGACACTCGGACTCCACATTCCCATACCATGTGACTGGCTTAAGTGTCATGGGGCCAAGATTTTGAAATGAGGGCGCCTACTCACCCAAAACCTAGCATCAGCTGGGCTCCTATTACACATACACCAGGTTCATTTTATTAGACTCCCTACGTTTATTAAATTCATTTGTTACAGGTTCCAAAATCGTCGCTATGATACCACTTTGTAACACCTCCATATTCAGAGGAGCCTTAACTAGGCCTTCCTTAGGATATAAGGGCGTTACCATCCCGGTTGCCCGAGGATAGTAATAATCAAATGTCGATAAAAGAACTATTAAGTTATATTACAAGCGATTTAAACCAATAAACGATATAAAGATACAACTCAAAGACTACTCGCTATGACCATCATATCTCGTGAGAACTCATCCCTGCCCGGACTCCAGCTATCAACATCATCAACACCTGCTAAGACCGACTGCTCACCATAAGGGATCACGGCAGACACATAACAAACAAACAACCACGCAAGGTCAGTACTGAGATAAGACACAGCAATAACAACTACAACTATCAACTCAATACGATGCTATCAGTCTTACACACACAACCATGATAATCCGACCAACCTCTGTCACTGACTGTCCACTGGACCAGTCCTGCCAGTGGGGGACCGCAGCCGTACCCACCAAATCCCCACTCACCATAATGAGCGATAACCCTGTCCATTAATGTGCACATCCCCTTCCGTGGCGGGTTCCACGAAGGGCGAAACTAGGGCGTGAAGCCACTCCCGCAAGTGACCCCACTCAGCCGAGACGTATCTCGAGAACCAGAGACAACAACCACAATCACCATCACAATCGTCACCATACAATTTCGACACTAAGCAAACACAAAACAACCACAACAACTGACACGCTCGACCATCTACAGAAACTGAGTAGGCGAACCTACCTTTAAGCAACCGCAACCAATCCATGCCGACAAACAACGTGTCCAGCGACCAAGCAAAGCCTATAACCACAATACAATTCTATATTACTAACAAGCAAACCCTAACTATGAAGAACAAGGACACGGATGATGATTATGACATACCTATAGGGAGAAACTCAGCAAAAGACCGCTACCCGACTCAAGAGGCGTTCTCCTAAAGCACAAGGATCATCAAAAGGCTTCCATGGAGGTTTTGAGGTGAAGGGAAGGGTAAGAGGCGACTGAAGGATAGGAGGAAAGTGGCGGAAGTGATTTGCGGATTTAACAAAACGCGATATAAAACCCTCGCTGAAAACCAGGTACTCGATCGAGTACCCAACATACTCGATCGAGTGGCCCCCTACTCGATCGAGTAACCTAGCTACTCGATCGAGTAGCCTCTACTCTATGGAGTACCACTCTTAACACAAAACCTAAGATGATATTGGCATCACTTCCAAGGCTATTCCCGCTCCCAAGGTCAGTCAACGTTGGTCAAAGGGTCTCTAAAAGGGCGGGTATTACAGGATGGGCTTACATGTCAAGGAGGATGTGGTGTATTTTGTTTTTGCGGTTTGTGTTGGAGCTTGTGTCCTCCACAAATTAGTGTGATAACATTTGTAAATCTCTTACAGGTTCACAAGGGTATACTTCGTATTTTAATCAATTGATTAACGATTACCTAATAACGGTTGGCTTGCTAGAAAGTTTGACGTTATTATCATACAGATGGCGGTGATCAACTGGTCCCTAAAGGTCACACCTATAGGATGTGTTTGAGAGATGTGGTTATGGAAATGTAATCACATTGATGCCTTATATGACTAAACAGTTAGTCAATGTGTTGATGAGACAATTATTTAATGAAGATTAAATAATATTAGTTGAGACGAATTAACTGTCAATTCGTAAATTGAATATAATAAGTTATATTTAATTAAATGTATGTAATGTTAGCTTGGACGAATTAATATGTTAATTCGTAATTAAATGTAATCGGTTATATTTAATATCAACAAGATGAATGTGTCATAGTGGTAATAGTGAGGGTACTCAAACCAAGAGGTTATGGGTTCGATCCTCACTAGATGACAATTTATATTTAACACATTTTTATATTTTTGGAATAACCGAAAATAAGAGAAATTAATTCTCCTGAATTCGGTAATGGGCCGAAAATTAGAAGAAGAAGAAATCTACCCTAATCTTCCATATACACGGTTTATAGGGGAGAAAAGGGAGATGATTCTAACCAAATTCTTTTCCCATTCTTGCCTCCATCTCATCAGAAGAAAAACACAAATACCTAAAAATTAATTAGTTAATTTTTGGATCGATTCTAGCATAATCAAAGGGCATTTCTCATATCGTCTTGGGTGCAACTGATAGGCGAATATCAACTTTGATATTATTCTTAGGCCGTTTTGCTAGGACCGAAGGTTATTTCTTAATCCTTGACATGATAGTTTATGCATCTTTTTCCGCCTAAAACCAAACCACCTACTAAAATGCATGAAAATTGACACATATAGGTTGTATGTTAGTTTTCATAGACATACAGATGTCACATGTTTTTTAATCCATCACCTTAGTTTATTCATTCATGCATGCTAGATATTAGTTCACTTAAAATGAATTAAAACAAAGTTGATGGGATCTTCCTCTAAAACGGAAATTGAGATTAGTCTTTATAAGGGCAAACAACTATGAATCCCTTCTTCGTCGGTAGGCATAATATGACCCCTTCTACGTTGGGTAAGTAGTTTGTGTTGACTTAGTTTATCTCAACATTATAGTCCGAAAAGTTTCTCGTGATTATGATGGACTAAAGATAGAATTTACAGAAATTTATCGACCAAGAATTCTAACAGTAGAATTAGCCAAAAGGTTGGCTTATCAATTCACAGATAATTGAGTCTTGGGATCATTTATATAATTCTTGAGGAAGGTCAATTGTATAAATGCTTGAGTCTTCGCGTTATGACATTAGATCATTAGACTTAAATTAAAATCGATGCACATGTTTATTATTTATTCTTCTTTTCGCAGTGTAGAACACGTTCATATTACTGTTACAACAAATGGCTGGAAATAACGAAATCCCAATGCCGAGTGCCATACTTGGACGCGAGTCCTGGCTTAAAATCTTTATGGACAACATGAATCAGTACACGCGACTGAAGAATGACGGGTCCAACTTTGCGGACTGGGAGGCAAAGACTACGACGTCTTTGCCATTGCTGACGGTAAGCTCAGGTACCTAACTGAGCCAATACCGGTAAACCCAGGCCCAAATGCGAGAGCTAACGAGACAGTTGCTTATAGTGACTTCGTCATGGAAGCGGGTGTGATAAAGAACGTACTCATCTTTGCAATGGAAACCAATTTGCAGAGACGCTTCATTGCTCAAGGTGCAAACAAGATTTTCACCACGCTCACTAACGAGTTCTCAAAAGCACCGAGAATAGTTACTTATGAGCATACCTGTCGCTTCTTTGATGCGAAACTCCAAAAGGGCCAACCGGTTAGCCCACACATTCTTAACATGATTGAGAATGTTGAGAAGTTGGAGGCACTTGATTGCAAAATCAGTGAGAGCATTGTCATTGACCGAATGCTTCATTCGCTTTACGAGGTTTTGCCCTTTTCAGGGCGAACTACTACATGAATGACTTAAAGAAAAGTCCTCATGAGCTACACTCACTTCTCGTACAGACCGAGAAGGATATGAAATTGAGTGGGAGCATGAAGCAGGATGTTCTCACGATTTCCAACAAGGGTAAAGGTAAGGGCAAAGCTCCAGGCGACCTAACTGTAAGTAAGCCAAAATTCAAGAAGCCAGGAAACGGTAAGAGTGGGCCCGATGAGACTAGTGGCTCACAGGGCAAGGCAAAGAGCAAGGGCGGTGACATTGAGTGCCACCATTGTCACAAGACTGGACATTGGAGGAGGAACTGTCCCGTGTACCGTGAAGACATCAAAGCAGGCCGCGTCGTTCCTGTTGGTATGTCATCTTATATTCATATGATTGAGATTGACCATGCAAGTTTCGGAACTTGGGTACTAGATACTGGTTGTGGTTCTCATCTGTGTAATCATTTGCAGGGCCTAAATAACATCACACCTCTCGGAAAGGGTGATGTGGACCTGCGAGTTGGAAATGGAGCACGAGTTGCTGCAGTCTCCAAAGGAACATAAGTAATCCAGCTCCCTAGTGGGTTTGAGTTATTTTTAAATAACTGTTACTATGTACCTAGTTTATCTAAGAACATCATTTTTGTTTCCGTACTCGATAACGATGGATTTGCATTTTCAATAAAGGATAATAGTTGTATTTTCTCTTTCAATGAAATGATTTATGGCAAAGCAGTTTCCATGAATGGAATTTACATCTTAGATCAAACCACAGAAGTATTACACATGAATAATAAGAAATTAAAGGTTGGTGACAAAGATCAAACCTATCTATGGCATTGTCGAATGGGACACATAAATGAGAAACGCGTGAAGAAACTCGTCGATAATGGGACTATTCCCGCATTCGAATTTTCTACATATGGCACGTGTGAATCATGTCTCATTGGCAAAATGACTCGAATTTCCTTCAAAGGTGTTGGAATGCGCGCTAGTGACCTATTAGGACTCATACATACAGATGTTTGTGGACCTATGTCAATTCCCGCTAGAGATGGCTACAGATATTTTATCACTTTCACGGACGATTTGAGTAGATACGGATATGTCTAATTAATGAAGCATAAAAGTGAGTCCTTTGAGAAATTCAAGGAATACCAGAACAGGGTTGAGAACCAACTGGGTAGAAAGGTTAAAGCACTCCGTTTAGATCGGGGTGGCGAATATCTTTCAAATGAGTTTGATCAACACCTCAAAGACTGTGGAATCGTTCTACAGTTAACTCCACCTGGAACATCTCAATTAAATGGTGTGTCCGAACGGAGAAATCGAACCTTACTTGATATGGTTCGATCCATGATGAGTCACACGGTAGTGCCTGATTCATTATGGGGTTTTGCTCTTCTGTCAGCTGCTCTTATACTTAACCGAAGTCCGACTAAAGCTGTCGACAAGACTCCATATGAAATGTGGAAGGGAACGGTCCCTAACTTGTCCTTTATTCGGGTTTGGGGCTGTGAGGCTTATGTCAAGTGGCGACACGAGGATAAGCTCGGCCCGCGATCGGTCAAGACATACTTTATGGGTTATCCAAAAGGAACATTTGGTCATTACTTCTATTCGCCTACCGAACATCGAGTTTTTGTTGCGGCTAGTGCGACATTCTTAGAGAAAGAATTTCTCGAGAACAAGACGAGTAATAGAACCTTCGAGCTGTCGGAGATTCCAGAACCAACAACCGAGGAACGGATGGAGGAAGTTATTTCTCCAACTGATGATACGGTTAGTATTCCTGAGGAACCTAGGAGGTCGGGTAGAGTCTCTTATCCTCCGGACAGATACGTTGGTATGGTCGAGGAGAATGACGTTTTACTCCTAGAGAGTAATGAACCCGCTACCTATAAAGGTGTTATGGCCTGTTCCGACTCAAAGCTATGGCTCGAAGCCATGCAATCCGAGATGGACTCCATGTATGAGAGCTTGTGTCCTCCACAAATTAGTGTGATAACATTTGTAAATCTCTTACAGGTTCACAAGGGTATACTTCGTATTTTAATCAATTGATTAACGATTACCTAATAACGGTTGGCTTGCTAGAAAGTTTGACGTTATTATCATACAGATGGCGGTGATCAACTGGTCCCTAAAGGTCACACCTATAGGATGTGTTTGAGAGATGTGGTTATGGAAATGTAATCACATTGATGCCTTATATGACTAAACAGTTAGTCAATGTGTTGATGAGACAATTATTTAATGAAGATTAAATAATATTAGTTGAGACAATTAATCATCAATTCGTAAATTGAATATAATAAGTTATATTTAATTAAATGTATGTAATGTTAGCTTGGACGAATTAATATGTTAATTCGTAATTAAATGTAATCGATTATATTTAATATCAACAAGATGAATGTGTCATAGTGGTAATAGTGAGGGTACTCAAACCAAGAGGTTATGGGTTCGATCCTCATTAGATGACAATTTATATTTAACACATTTTTACATTTTTGGAATAACCGAAAATAAGAGAAATTAATTCTCCTAAATTCGGTAATGGGCCGAAAATTAGAAGAAGAAGAAATCTACCCTAATCTTCCATATACACGGTTTATAGAGGAGAAAAAGGGAGATGATTCTAACCTAATTCTTTTCCCATTCTTGCCTCCATCTTATCAGAAGAAAAACACAAATACCTAAAAATTAATTAGTTAATTTTTGGATCGATTCTAGCATAATCAAAGGGCATTTCTCATATCGTCTTGGGTGCAACTGATAGGCGAATATCAACTTTGATATTGTTCTTAGGCCGTTTTGCTAGGACCGAAGGTTATTTCTTAATCCTTTACAATTATGCTTATGCAATTTATTTTATGACTAGTTTCATCATTATAAATTTCGTTATAATCCTTAAAATTAAGGGGATGCATACAGATAAATCCCACAGTTTGTGTATATGTGTTGTTAGGATTTGCATCTAGATTATATGGCATAATAGTTGATAGAAGCATATGCATTAGAGTTGTATATATGTTAGTTGCATCATTGTATGTAGTTGCATTTTAGGAAATTTTTTTTTATGAAAATGCCTATTTGGGAAGCTTGACAAGTGTATATAAGGCCCTTGTAGATAATTTTTCTCCTTGAGACTTTGTTTGCTAGAATACCCTCAAGACATCCTAGGATGTGTCATACTAGTATCTTTTGATCCATGGACTAAGGCCTAGTCAAGAGTACCTTGTGGTGTGATAACTCATTGGCTACCGTTTATTACAAGGTGACCTTTGAAGCCATGCAACCATTCTTTCACTTCCATCATCAATTTTTGTCAACAAAAGAGAATGGGCACAAAAATCACCAAATTGAGTTCAAGTACTAAATCGAAATCAAATGTTTGCAAATTGCATCAAATGAAAAGAGGAGCAAAAAAAATACTCCTATGTTTCAATAAAAGTATCCTTACTACAAAATAGGTTACTTTGAAAAATGTTCAAAAATACAAAGATTGAAAAATTTGCCAAGTATCAAAATGTCAAACATAAAAAATGGCAAAGCAATGTTCTCAAAAGGTCAAATGCCACAACAATTTGGGGGGAAAAACAAAACAAAAGCAAACTACCAATGTGAAACTCATGCACCTTGAAACTCTTTCTATCCTTTGATGATCTACTATGTTGAATGATGGAGAGGGGACGACCCTTCTTCTTGTCTAGGCAAGAGAGGGAATTCCGCGATCCTACAGTGTTTCTAACACCATAGGGACTTGGCTCTTGACAAAAGCATTTAGCAATTGTGGACAAAGGTAACCTAGTTTAACACAACTTGGAGGTGACTTGTTTGTATCCTCTTGGACTTAGTAACTAGGAGAACCAATATCTATGATGGAATGTGTACCCTTAAATTGCTTCCCTTGTATACGATTTCCGCCACTTATATGAGGAAAGTGGTTATTCTTTTGTAGATGCATCTATTACTTGTTTTGTGTGCTTAATGCTTGGATGTATTGTCATTTTGGAAAGCCCCACTTGCCTTGCAAGAAGGCATCTTACCTCATGGATATCTTGTTGTGAGTTGAAGAGGCGGAGTGAGACCCGTTAATTGTCTCACATCGGCTATATTATTAGATTAGTATAAATAAAGGTCATAGTTTTAGTCACCTCTTTACTCGGGACGAGCAAAGGTTCGGTTTGGGGATGTTTGATGTGACTCATATTTACGCACATTTAGTCCCCTAACTAGCCTAGTTCCTATGCTTTTTTTAGTGTGTATTAGGGTCGTTTCTTGTCTTTCGCTTCCTATTATGCATGTTCTATGAGGTTTGGTGTCCTTGGTAGGAGAGGAGCACTTACCTTGCCTAAAACGGAGTAAAACGGAGCTAAATTGATAAACTTATAACGACCAAGCACCAAAGAGTGATAAACATATAACAACCAAGCACCAAAGAGGAGGCTAGTATTAAAGGCCTAAGTCAATAAAGCAAGGAAATGGGCAATAACAAAGGAATCCCACGACCCCTTGATGATCCCCACGGATCACAAGGCAGCAAAGCAAAGACAAGAAGAGAAGCCCTTTTAGGACGGGCGTCCCAAGGTCGGCCCGGGCGTCCCAGACTCAGGACGGGTGTCCCCAGACTCAGGACGGGCGTCCCCAAGCTCAGGACGGGCGTCCCCAAGCCAGGACGAGCGGACTGTTTGGCAGGGAGAATGTCTTCACTATGGGGAGTCGTGGGGCTCCTCCTAGGACTTGCAAGGCTCTATTCGACACTTAAGCATATTATTTCCTAATCTACCCTTACTTAACCTAATGATGTACCACCATATACTCTATTTGTAATAATCAAGAGATTAAGCTTACTTAGTTTAGATTAAGCTTTCTTAGATTAGATTAGGAGTAAATTAGAATAGATTAGTCTTTAATCATTCCACAAATTGCAATTTAATCTTTCCTCAACTATTTCTCAAACAATCATAGATTTAGCTTTGTACTTGAAGAATTTTTGGGTTTGTATTGGAGAATTGACAACTCTCAACCATTAATCAAAGGGTTCCTTCTATTGTTCTTCCATTTCCCTTGTTCAATTCAAGTTGCTTATATTTGGATCTCTTGGGTATGTATTTAAAGATTATGTGATAAGTCTTCATCTTTATTCAAGGATTCTTCTTTATTTATGTTCATCTTTACTCTCCAAGTTGGTAACACTCTTAATCCCTCTTTATTTACTTGTTAATCTCTTGTTTGTTATCTTGCTTAATCATCATATTCACTTGTGTTGTGATGTTTGACACCATTGCTAGCATAATAATCATGATGAGTAGTGAGTAATCTCTTAGCTGGGATTAGTGGGGGATTAGGGGAGCTATAACATGGGGGTAGATTCATACTCAATATAATATGTTTCCATAAGATTGCTTGCTTGTTATAGTGTCAACCTATGCACATGTTATGCTTGATAAAAGGCTAGACTATGAAACCTTGCATTTTACACATCTCTTATCTATTCAACAAGACTTGTAAGATATAAACTAACTCGAGTCTTGTTTGCATAGAACTATGAGGAAACTAAGTCGACTTAAGCTTGTAGGTGTTGTACAGTCTTGACCGACTCGGCTCCGGGACCCAAATCTTCCTAGGGATTGTAAGACATAAACTAACTCGATTCCACTATAACAATAATTTGCTTGCAACTATGTAAACATGTTTGTATGATCACCACCATGAATCCCCTATGAACTCATGACATCCTAGTGCTTTTAATCATTTTGTTTTATTACTTGTTTACCTTCCATTGCTTTTATTAGTTTAGAATCATCAACCCATTTCAATTGTGACAACCCTAAGTGCAACTATAATTAGATTGAACAATTTGAGTACCCCCCGTCCTTTGGGTTTGACCCCGACTTGTTTGCTATGCTAGTAGTTGGGTATAAATGTGTTTAAGGGCGTATAACGACACGTTCATCAAGAATCCCATGTTGGCCATTAACTCCTTCTTAAACACCCGGTTAAATGCACAATTAACATCCAAAGAGCATTCTAAGATGAGCATCCAAGGCATTCTCTCATCTTCTCTATTTGGGCTTTAACACTTGATTTTATACTTGAGCTCATTTCTTAATTTTTCTACTAACATAAGTTAGTGTCATTTTTGCTTGGACCAACACTCCTTATAAATTGTCATGCCATGATCAAGCTTGCCTTTACTCAGCCTTGTAAATTTCGATGTTTGCTAAAATGACGGGAAAAAGCTTTCGATCGCTTAGATTCCTACAAAATGTAACAAATACGAGCAATACACCTAGAATGCAATATTAGCTCACAAAAACACTAAATAAAGCGCAATAGTCAAATAAATCGAGCTAAAATAAGTTGGTTAAACTATATATAAAATGGGCACATCAAACTCCCCCAAGCTAGACTCTTGTTTGTCCTCAAGCAAGAAACCAATTCCCATCAATTGCAATGTCCTAAAGCAAGCTAAGCATAATGATTCAAAACCCGAGACAATATGGGCATAAGGAATAATGCAAAACATGGATGAGATTTACATGACGGCGTAGCATGGAAGACTTTGAACGAACCTTTAAGCTCTTGCATGATCTTTTGATTAATGGACTCCCACGATGCACTCAAACTCATTTGTATGTGAAAGGACATTTGTGTGAAAACACTCACTTATCCTCGACTCATGAGAATGTGCCCGCAATCTAATATTGAAGAATTTCGTTATTGAAAAAATTTGTTTACTTTGAGAGAATACTACGATTGATTAAAGTTTTCCAATAAAGAGAGTTAAGTTTAGTGATTTTTATTTAAAGTCTCAAAGGATACACAAATGGAAAATAATGGACAAAAAGTACTATAATGAGTAAAAAATTTACTGCGAAAATAATCATGTGTTTTTAACTTAAGAACTCGACATTCTAATTTAATATCCAATATTTATAAGCCATTGCATAAGGCTTTAGGTCGATCGTCATGGCGCCACAACAACTTGTGTAATGCTTGAATTAGAGAAAGGTGTGACTCAATTGAAGTCAAAATTTTGTTTTTTTTATTCACTCCACGTTTTTACAAACTTCAATTTTATTTTTTACCAAAATTATCTTATTGGACTAATATCTCTTATTGGACCCGTCCTATGTTATATCTGTAAGACCGTCGTCCTGTAGAAGAGTATTTGTTAAATTATTTATTCCTAGTCTATCGTGCTCGTGCCAAACACTGATTCCTTCGTCGTGGCCCGCCCTAAGACCCATCGTGCCGTGCCCATACGAGAAAGCATTATTCACCGTGGCCAGGCCACCCGAGTTGACCGGCCCGGTTTGGTTGCTCTTGGTCGACCCGAATGTTTGACCTAGGTCCTATAGAGGTGAAAACGAACTTAAATTTTTTGGGTAAACTGGTCACACTACTATCCGCCCAAATAATCCCATCAAGTTGAAGCAAGATTTCTGCAAATTGAAAGTTGAAGTCTTGAAGAACTTCTCCTGATCGAAAAGGAGTTTAAACCAAGTTGGCTATGTATTCATGGCTTCGTAAGAGCTTCACAAGAACCAATAAGGAAGATACCCAGAATCTTAAAACACCAAAATCCCTCCAAAATAGTATCAATAAACTCGAAGAAGAGGAATATTATGGTGTTACTAACCACTTGATTGAATTCATCAAAACCCTTAATTTTGATTCCTTCAAGAATTTTCCTCTCCCAGGTATATTAATTCTTCTTGTTTACTTGATGGGTTTTGATTATTGTGAGTTTTTATTGTTTGAATTTTGAATTGGATTGAGAAAGATATGAACTTTATTATGTTTGATTGGTTTAGAAGAGCAAATTGATGCTATTTTTTTGGATGGAATTGAGAAAGGTTTGGAACTTTATTATGTTTGATTGTCGTAACAGAGCGAAGTGATGCAATTTTTTGAATGGAATTGAGAAAGATAGGAACTTTATTGTGTTTGATTGTTGTAGAGGAAGAAAACGATGCAATGCAAACGACTACAAGTGGAATACGGGTGGATTTATCCGAGTGGCAGCAACAACATGCTATTATGATTCTCTCTAAAGTCAAGGTAATTAACTTTGTTCATTCTTGTTACAAGTTTATTGATATCATGGTATTGTTTTCGTGGATTGTGTACTTAGGGCATTAGCAATAGAGGTTTGTTAAAGGGGTTGTAAGATGATGTGTCCATTATTTTAGAGGTTTGTCTACAAACCTTCTATTGTTGAACATGGGTGTTGAGGTTCATGGATGATAGGGGTTACAAAATAGTATCCAGGTTTGTGGAGAGAATGTGAGAGAAGAAATAGTATAGTGGGCCATGTTATGAACCTTGAAGAGGTTTATCTATTGTTGGTATGAGAACAAACCTATTGAAGGTTTGTCTATTGCTAATGCCCTTATGTTTTTTACTTGACTTTTGGTTTATGCATTAAGGTAGAGAGTATATGTGAAATCTTGACATATTTGGTTTAGGTAGATTGCATGTTGCATACACTAGCACAGGCAGGATTTGTCATCATGGGAGAGAAATTTTCAGGGGGCCGGATTACTAAATGAATAAGGGAAAGTAGATCATTGTTCGAGGGGGGGGGCATTCTAGCCCCCCTAGCTCCAGCACGGGTTGCTTATTGTTGATTTGAAACATGATTGAACGAGTGATTCATTAAGGGCATTGCTACATGCGTTTGTTGGTGGGTTTGAATTCTAATTAAGGATAATAATTTTATGTGTTTTATTTGTTATTACCACGATGACTATCATTGTTATGTAGGGTCAGAGATTAAGGAAGTTGAGGGTACGCTCGAATTATGGGAAGGAACATTAGAAGAACGTGGTTAATCATCTCTATGGAAGTTATTTTAGTGTGGGTTGCAGGATACGGATATGAGAAGCGATGAAGGATTTGTTTGAATAGGATATTGCTAGGGAAGGAGAAAGGAGGGGGGGGGGGGCGCGCATTTAGGTCATTAGTCATTGTTTTACTTCCAAATTTTTCCAAGGTAGAAGTATTTCAATTTGGTTTGTATGAGGGAAAAATGGATCCCTCCATTTTCATCAAAGAAATGGTTATTGTACCTTGCCGCCATATCTCTCATCCAAGCAAGGGATAGGTGATGAGTTACCAGAGATGTATGGTTCTGAAAAGAGTGTTTATACATACGGATATTCTGAAAGTAGAGGAGGATGTCTGAGTAGATTTGTCCTTGTGACTGGAAGATACTAATTAATAATGTCGTCATTAAATGGAACCAAGTTACAGAGAGGGAATGGATGAGCTAAGATCATGCAGTGATTTTGTGGCTGTCCTGGTATGAGGAATACTAGAAGTGGAGCTATGAAACTTAATACAGGAGAATTGACTTTTGGTTATTTCAGGAGAACTGTTTTGGGAGTTAAATATTCCTATTTCTTATGGGGCTAAGAGTCAACAAATACGGAGTATCAATCAAAGAAGCTTGTCTGTATTATTTGGGGTAGGAGACACTTGATTTTTTGTTTAGTTAACGATGGGAACTGTGGTACTTAGGTATTTGTTTGAACATTGAACTGTTTATCACGAAGAAGTTGGCTACGAAAAGTAAACAGCATTTTAGTTCGAGTACTTCCAGTTCTTTTTCTGAAAATCCCATGTCAATACTGGATGCTTAATAGTTATATTACATTAATAATAATAATTATAATAATCAAATAGCTTTTCCCTTAGAGTGCTTTAAGGTTCATCTTTATGTTACTGAACTAAAATTTCCACGTGTTTTGTTCTTTGCTTCACATTTGATGCTTTCATTCATTCTTCTCAATTTCAATCCATTTAAGTTATTTTCCTAGCCCCGTGTCTTGTATTGACTCTTGTGAATCGTTAGAATAATGTGACCCCTCTTACAATATCCCACGCACTTCTGAAACACTATGATAGTGGAGGTTGAAACTTAAAAGTCCCGAAGATCTTCGTAATTTTAAAAAAACAAACATTGTTGTTACTTCATTTGTTGAATTGCCAATTGCCAATGCAGCATTTGAATGCCAAATTTCTCAACTTTTTTGTGCCCTTGGACTAGTGTCGTGTAAGACGCTCTAGCATAGGAAGGCAAATATAGAGGCTTTAAGGTGTGTAGCCTCTCTGTTTTGCAAACAGTTCAAAGGGGTTTATTTAGACATGACGGGAAGGCAAGTAACATCTACTAGATGTAAAGAATAGGACATTTTGGCAAATACAATTTCACTACGTCCGTTGTAATCGAAAGAATAATTCATCCACGATGGCCTCTTTCAACTTAGGCAAAAGTTGGCTAAAGTTGGCTCACTTCTCATCCTTTTGTGGGAAGACTTCTTATCTTTGAATGAACAAGGGATATCGAATGGTTCGAAGATACATATTGAACAGTTTGAAGATTCATATTTACACCTTTTTATTCCCTTGAATCGCACGAAACTATAACAGGTTAGCATGGGTAGCATGGGTGTGAGGGCACATTTGGCTATCAGTGATGTTCTGCAACATCATAAGAACACTTCACTAATGGCAAATATTCGAGAATGAAATTGTTTCGATACATCAACTGCTCTCCAGAATTTAATTGAAAAGAAGTTTAAAAAATTATTTCAACCGTTGTGTCATAATTTTCATGCCACTGTTTCCCATTGCAACTTTGCTCCTGCAAAAAAGTATCTTTTTTATCCCATAACAACATTTATTATTCAGGTGAAGATGTACCATGATATATTCGTAGAAAAGTAGCCCTTATTCTTCTCCTAGATACGGATTCAAATTAACCATTCATATGAACTAGTATGGATCCTGCGCATGCATGCACGGTATTTA
This sequence comes from Silene latifolia, assembly GCF_048544455.1. Classification (NCBI taxonomy): domain Eukaryota; kingdom Viridiplantae; phylum Streptophyta; class Magnoliopsida; order Caryophyllales; family Caryophyllaceae; genus Silene; species Silene latifolia. The sequence goes on from NC_133526.1 coordinate 86,812,917, forward strand.
CAGATCTTTTAGTTTATAATAATGTATTATTTATAGATTTAAAATTAACATATTATTAATTTTTCATATTTTAATATGAGGATAAAAATTTGAAATGGAAAACTAAACAAAATAATTGAGTAAAGTCATAAAATATGTATTGTATTGAAATTTTTTACCACAAAACTAATGATTTCAATTTATAATTTTTCTCAAAAATTTGTCACGAAATTAATAATATCAGTTCATAGTTTTTTTATACGAATTAAATACGTGGTAAGTTTTTTATTTTTTATACAAAACTAATGATATCAATTTATGAGTTTTTTCATATATGAACTTTTAGATTTATACCAGTTTTATTTTAATTAACAGATTATAATTTAGTTAAAAAAAAGATTTTAGTGATTAAAGATTATATCTTAATTCAAAGATAATAATTTAATAAAAAATATAGTTTAATTTCCTTATTTAACTAGATTCCTTTTGGAGGGAAAATTATTGAGAAGTTTTATTCTCTTATTGAAATTTTTTACCACAAAACTAATGATTTCAATTTAATAAACTTTGATTTTATCAATAAACCTAAAGTTTATCCTAAATTCTCATTACCTCAAACCAAGTTCGTTGTCCATGGATCTCGTTTAGAGTTCACATGGAAGCCTTAATCCACCTTTTTCCAACTCCCCAACCTATTTAGTTCATAAACCTAAATATAGATGGAGCTAAGCAGTTGTTAATATGGGATCTGATCAGCTCTCAAAAAATTTTTTTTTTATTATTTTTATTTTATTTTATTTTATTTTATGAAACAGCTATTCATCCCAGCTCCTCCACTGGTTGCCTATTGTCATAATTCGATATGAAACATGATTGAATGAGTGATTCAGTAAGGGCATTGCTAAATGATTTTGTTGGTGGGTTTGAGTTCCAGTTTAGGATAGTAATCTTGGTGTTTTATTGGTTATCACCATGATGACTGGCATTGTTACGAAGGGTTAGAGATTGAGGAGGTTCAATGCTACGTTCGAATTATGGAAAGGAACCTCCTATTTCGTAATTTCTCGCTATTTGACGCTTATCTTTGCATTTCCGCTCTCTTTAAGCATGTTTCAGCAATAAACTCCTTTAATTCTCATCAAATTCCTGTACACAAACTTGTAAATCATTAGTTCCTTGTTCTTGGTCACTCATCAATGCAAAATGCACACACAAAGCTAAATTAAAATGCTTAAAATTAAATAACAAGTACAAAGTAGTTACAAATCGGGTTGCCTCCGATAGAGCGCTGGTTTTTAAGGTCCCACATGAGTATAGGTAACGGAACGGGTTTAACTACTCTGACAAAATCGTACGAGCCATAATAGTGTTTCAAATGGTGACCATTGGCTTTGATCATTTTGAGCCAAAATTTGAGATGTAAGGATTTTAGCTTACCGCGAAAAAGGCGGAGTCGAGCATTAAACAACACTTTCTCGCCAACTTTGAATTCACGCGGTATGATTCTCTTGTCATGCCACCTGTTTGTCTTTTCCTTATATTCAGCCGAAACTCCCGGAGCTCATCAAGTTGCAATAGCCTCTTTTCACCACTCAAGTTGGGATCAAAATTCAGCTCCTTAATAGCCCACCAAGCTTTGTGATCCGACTCAACAAGTAGATGGCTAGAGTTCCCATCGAATAATCGATAAGGCGATGTGCTATTCAGAGTCTCAAAGGCAACCAGCCTTGTAAGCCCAAAGAGTATCATCAAGCTTCATACTCCAATCCTTACGTGACTTAGAAACAACTTTAGCAAGTATCTCTTTAAGTTCCCGATTGGAAACTTCCTCAAACCTCTTTGGTGAGACACACCATATTTCACTAGAAGCGCTGAAAGTTGCTTTTCCTTAAAATGCGAGCCTCCGTCACTAATGATGACATGACTACCCGAAGAACACCAAACCGTTGAAATATAACCTTCTTGAACAAAGTTATGGCAGTCTTGGCATCCCAATATTTGCCAAGTCTAGACTGAAGTAGCAATAGCCTCTACAAGAATATATTTGTTTCCCTTAAAAGTACTATGGTCCCTTCATCATAATGAAGTCTAGATAAGTGGTCATGAATTAGGGACGTTCTATATTCTCTCTCGCAATTCTAGCAAACGCACTAGAACCAGAGGACGAGTACATCTTCGTCGCAATCGAGTGTCATGACAAACTGTCCTAGTGGTCGTGAATATTCATATAGAATTAGTTGCGGTTGAAGTCACCCGCACCCTTTCTTTGTCCTTTTATGCTTACTACTCTGGGTCTTCACGATTCAATGACTGCACTATTAGTCGGGACGGGTACGACGGCTTCACGATTCAGTGACCGCACATATAAGTAACTTTGCAATTTTGTCTATCGAAGTCAAGCTTTCACACCTTATGTTTGCTTTCGGTTGGGTAATGAAACCTTCTCTCGTGAGTTTGATAGACTTTAGGCCCTCTTAAGGAGGGAGAAACGACTTCTCCTTTGGCATGCTATAGCAATGAGTCGTATCCTGGTAATAGTAAGAAGTGTAAAGCTAACAAAGTGCACCATCCCGTCACGAGGCTATGGTTACGACTCGTAGGCGGCTCTCTTCTTGCTCGTCTAGAACCAAATAACTCGTCAGACCACTGAGTTGGATATATACTATCTCCTTTCTTGAATGTGGATGGGTACGCCTTTCACCATCAATGTGGCCCACCAAGTCGCCACTCACTTTGCTAAGATCGCTAATCAGTGTTTGACGAGTATTGATTGTGGTGGCATCATAACTTCTATCGCAAGGCGTGTATGTGCCGTGCCGCTCAGTTTGCCTAAAATTTCTTCGCCCCAAAGAGCCCATGTTTTGGTATTACTTTTGCCTAAAATTTCTTCACGGTGTACTGATACTTCATTATTGGGTATGTAACATGGTAGAGTGATCATTGGTGAATAAAGTGTTATGGATTAATGATTAAAGTGAATAAATTAAAGATTAGGTTTTGATTATTAGGGTTTATATATAAGCATATGGAAGTTCTTTTTTAAAAAAAAAATATTGTCATAAGTTGGTCAATTATACTATCGTTTATTTGATTTGATTTTGATGGTTTTTATGGAAACTTGTGTGTTTTTTTTAAGGAAATTATTAAGGGGGTGTTTGGCCAAGTTTAAAAAGTGTTTTTGTAAATATAAAAGGAGAAATTTGGCCAAACACTATATTTTTGGAGATTGTAAAACTACTTTTAAAAAGTCAAAACCTACAAAAAAAAGTCCCTAGAAATAGAAGCACTAAATTGCTGCTTCTGCTTCTGTTTCCCACGATTCCACAAATATTCTTGAGCGCCAAAACCAATTTTTTTTTACCGCCATTAATATCTAACAAACCCCTTTCTTATACCCTTATATTTCATTGCTATCGAACTCAATTTTTTTCTCCTTTTAAATCTGTCGACTGCTTCTTTAATTATTTTCTCTATAATACCATGTAATCATCTACTCCTTTAATTATTTTTGGTTAATCCGTATTGTTAATTCTTCAATAATCATAATCTTATCTGATTATCATGTTACTTAGGTTCTACTAATGTCAAGCATTCTGCGATTATTAATTTTAATTTTTCGGTGATAAAATTAATTAAAATCGTCAAAAGGGATGTTGAATAATTATGGTGATGTATTTTGCTTTTGATTTTGATTTTCTTAACCCAAGCTTTCTTATTCAAAAGATGTTGTTATTAATAATGTTAGTTTAAAAAGCAAAAAAAAACTGGAAAATAGGAAGTAGGCCAAACACATCCATTTCTTAAGAAACCGTTTTTACAAAAGTTAGGCCAAACAACTACAACTTTTCCAAAAAGTAGTTTATGAAAAAACTTCTTTTAAGAAGTAAAAACTCTTTCACATAAACCCGACCAAACAGCACCTAAGTCTCTCAGAGTGGGAAGTTTATACAACAACAACAACAACATCAGAGCCTTAATCCCAAAATGATTTGGGGTCGGCTGACATGAATCATCCTTTCGAACCGTCCATGGGTGAACGCACGCCTCAAAATGCGAATAAAAAAAGGGAAGATGAAAAACAAAAAGGAAGAACGAAAATGTAATGGAAAGTCAAGGTAAACTTAGGGGTTTTAAAATCGAATTCCGGCTTTCTTTTATAAAAACTTAAAATTTAAATCGAGAGCAAAGATTAAAACGATTGTTAAAAACCGAAATAGAATTAAGGATCCGGAATGAACCAGGTAAAATCTATAAGAAAGTGGTTGGTAAAAAAGTGTAATAAAGGAGAGAAGAATAAATAATTTAATTTCTTTAAATTAAATAAAAACACTAAATATGTCAAAAAAACATCAAATACTAAAAATCCACATGTATCCTTTCCCTCCATTGTGCCTTCTCCGTCACCATACTCTCCTCAAGCCCCAGCACTCTCATATCGTGCTCTATCACTCTCAACCGTGTCTGTCTCGGTCTTCCTCTACCTCTAGGGACCTTTTCTGTTCTCCAAGTCTCCAGCCTCCTAACTCCTAACTCCTAACTGGTGCGTCCATAGGTCTCCTTCTCACATGGCCAAACCATCTTAGTCGGTTTTCCATCATCTTGTCCTCTATTGGCGCCACTTTTACCTTTTCCCTAATCACCTCATTCCTTAACCGATCTTTCCTTGTATGTCCGCACATCCACCTCAACATGCGCATCTCTGCCACACTCATCTTATGAATGTGGCAATGCTTCACGGCCTAGCACTCGGAGCCGTAAAGTAAGGCAGGCCTAATTGTCGTGCCTTTAAATTATTTTCCCTTTAATTTCCTAATACAACGTTTGTTTTATTTTATTTTCTTAATTGATTTTTTTAAGGAAATTAAGGCGGTGAAAGTGGGAAGTTTATCTCTTCCATTTAATTAAAGTTTGTTTTATTTTATTTTCTTAATTAATAGTTTAGAACGAAAAAGCTACCCTTACGCAATGTGTGAATTTTTCACACAACGAATAAGAAGCTGACATGTGACATTTGTGTTTTAAATTGAATTGGTTAGATTAGGGTTAAGTTTGTGTAGTTAGCTTGTTACCTTAATCGACTTATAATTAAATTATTATATTTTTTTTATATTTTATATTTTGGGTTACAAAATTAGTTTGTTAATTATTTTGATTTTGTAATCACTTTATTTCATTATAATATTGGTTTTCTCAAGTATATTCTTAATCACGTAATATTTCTTTTTTTGTATTATCTTAATTTATTATTAATAAATATATATTCATGTTAAATCTAGTTCTCATTCAGAACATATAACATAAGAAACCAAGGGCATTATATTAGAGTACAAGGGTCAAAAGGCAGCAAAAATTCAACTTCAACGGAATATGGAGGATCTGCACAAATGACGTTATCGTTTTTTTTCACTTTTTGCTTGCTGTGCCGTACGGACTCATATAGAGTTGTGCCCTTTTATGATGAGCAGCCAAGGTGTCACGGTCCGGTACTTTTGCCGGATCGTGGTGCGCACCCTTGCCCAACTCTAGGGCTAGAATGCAAGCAACAAGGGTCTCGTACTAGTGAGGGATCGCCCACTAGCACGTTTCTCGGGACTCTTGGGGTGTCAGGAATCCTAGTCACGATTACCAAAGTTCGGCACACGAAAGCAATAAAAGTAAGCAATACGATTATTGAAAGCAAGAGACAAGCAATATCAAGCTTAAAGATGAGAAGCGGTTTATATAGACTAGCACCTCTGATAGAGGCAAATTTGATAGATTTGTCCTGGTAGCAGGATACATTGAATGTGTAGAATAGCGATATGTTTTCTAAACGCCTAAAAACATATCTTAAACTAAAAACGAGACTCCAAGATTCGACACGCATGAAGTAGTCTTGGAGTACTAAATGAAACTAAAAACAGAAATGAAAATACATAAGCGGAAATATAAAATCTAAGGGCTCGAAGTGAAAGGATCACGCGTGCAATTCTCAGGGATTATGCGGCTAAATCTGCGGCTCCTTACACAAGGCCAGGGCCACCTTCTTTTCCGAACCAATCTTCTTTTTATTTACTAGAGGTGGCAATCGGGTCTGTCTGGTCGGGTCGGCCTACCTTTTGCGGTTGAGTCGGGTCATCATCGGGTCCGGTCGTCCTGTTACTTTATCACATTAATTCAATTTTTGACCATTAAATTTAGATTTTTAACCATTATTTGGTTTAATTACTCCATTATTAGGTCAAACATATCAATTTAAAAACACAAGATCAATATTAAGCTTAATAATTGTCGTGTTATCATTTTAAGTGTGGTCGGGTCAATAGTGGGTCGGGTCACTGATCATTGGGTCGTCGTCGGGTCGAGTAGGTTTCGGTATGAAGAAAATCTCGGGTTCTATCGGGTCGGGTTTGCTTGGATTCGGGTCGTGTCAGACTTTCCAGCTCTATTATTTACTACCTAATTTTGGGGGTATAGAGCGCAGTTGGAAGAGCATTGGGCTATTGGCTTGCTGTGTAGTACGAACTCATTGACTTTATTGGCTTAAATTGTTGATTTTATTTAATAACCGTATGTAAATCCCTAATTAATCTATAAATCCCCTAAACCCTAGTGAACAAATTAGCTAAATTGACATAAGATCTCTGAATTGCACCCTAAACCTTAAAGCATGACACCTGCTAAGATTTTTCATATGACACGCCTGAGTTATATGGGATGTTAACTTGACATTTTCTCAGCCCTATGGTTTTATTAACAGACGTTTCCCTCCTGCAGGAATTGTCACAACTAAGATACACAGTATGTCCTCGACACTTGAAGGAGCGGCAATTCTGGAGAATATATTTTTCCCTTGTTAAGAACCATTTGACAGAGTAAGATATTCATGCGTTCACTCTAGAGTATGTAGGTTTTAGTTCCGTTATATAGCCTGCAAATAGTTCTATAAATAATTTGTAGCTATCTCAAGATGTTATGCGATGTTTTGATATTTATGACTGAAGATTGATAGCAATATGCTGTCTAATAGGGGTACTTTGTCGATTGTCTATTCCAATAGCCTTGTAAAAGTCAGGCATTACTGCGACTGCTAGAATCCTTGGCAAAAATGAGGCTCACTTAGTTTGTGGCATTTCTTTTTATTGAGAAATAGTTGATGCAATTACATTATGAGCCACCCTGCAAGTCTGCAACCGCCTCATTGGGGTACGGTATGTAGGTAAGGTTTGACCCCCTACCCTGTCATTTGCAAGGGCCCTTGAGACATTGTTGAATGTTGATTTTGTTGGAATCGTTCTGTTGAAATGGTGTAAGCGATTTTCATACATGCGCCATTGTCTTGGAAGTTCCCATGGAAGCATCTATATAAGTTCAGAAAAACTGGTCTGAAAACTCTGGAGAGAATGAGGGATAAAACATTGTGCTACCTTTATATTATATCCTTTGTGTTCAGATCAGAATGCAGAGAATTTATTATCCTGAATGCCCTCCTTTAATGCCAGGTACGAGCTGCGGGCCATACAGCATGATAAGATCAGAAGGATGGCAACAGAAGCTGATGAGAAGCCTTCTGATACCAATGGAATAGAACTTGAAATGACAGAGCCGAAGCACATGAGGCAATTGCCATCTCCTTGAAAAAAATAGCAGTCTTTCCCGTGCATTAAGGTACAAATGCAGTTGATGATAATTTAATTCTTTTATTGTGTCGCATGCTTGTAGGACAGAAATTCATCAACCAAAATATAGCGAACTCTTTTCCATCACAAATGATTTTAGTGTAACACCATCTTGTAATTAATAAAAATTCCATTTTACTGGCGTGTTCAATGTTGATTCCGGACCCAATGTCTCTTGATCATTCCGGACTCAAGTTCGAATGAGAACTTACTGATGACTAGCCTGCTATTTGGTCTCCTCTTCTGATGCACGGCAGCACCGGGTCTAAGGCTGTGACTGAAACAATGTCTACCCTTAAATGTCTTGGGCTTCATCTTTGTTTGTTAAAGCTATAATATACGACTTGCCCAAAAGAGAGTACTCTACTTTGAAAATAATTGTAATATCTTATTCGGAAACATGCTATTTTACAATGATACTCCCTTCGTCCCAATTACTTGTCTAATTTTGATTAAAATACCCATAGGTGCACGAATGATTGGGACGTAGAGACTAGGGAGTACCATACATATGAACTATCAGAATAATATTGGATGTTGTATACTTCCTTCGTCCCAATCATTTGTTCACCTTTGAGTAAGACACCCTTACAAAGGATAAAAAAGGTAAAAAAAATGATTTGAGACGGAGAGTGTACAATTAGGATCGGGTTTGACTCATTATTTATGTGTTGATTTTTTTTTTCTCTTGAGATTTCATATCCAACAAGATGGCTTAGTGTAAATAAATGACGATGTTTATGAAATAGGGTACAGAAAATTAGTGTCCAACCACACAAGGGTATATGGCCAATGTCCCCTCAACATTACATTTACTCATTCATTTGTCCTGTAAATGTTTTTTTTTTATCTTCTTTGAAGACAGGTTCGTCAAGTGAACTAGCATTAACCTCATAGTTTTAAATATTTATTTAATATAACGATCTCTTTAATGTTCCCTTAAATTCTTGATGATACAAAAAAGAGTCCTCTCTTGCATCATAATTCATTAATGCAGGAATTATGTTTGGTTTAACATCGGGTCGATGACGTACTATTGATGTACTCTTTGGTTAGCAGGTAATTTTCCTGTAAGACCATTGTAATAGTCGTTCCTGTCACATACGTTTATTCAAAATATGTAATGTATGGAAATGAAACGAATGGAGGAAGGACGGAATAGTATGAAGGTCATTATTATTTGTGGAAAAAATGCACAAGGACCCATGTGAAGGGAGGAGAAATATTTATCCCAACAAAGGTGAAAAACTGAAAACAAGGGTTTTTGGGGTCCCTTGTTTGAGGGAAATCCCTTCCCTGACATAAATGCATCAGCTGAATGAAGAGTGTGTCTTCATCATTCATCACTTGAACTGCTCCTCTCACCATTTCTTCATTAAATGCATGCCCTTTTCTGTTTCAAATATTTCTCATTTCATTTTCTACCCTCTTCAAAGGGGTGGTTCTTTGCTAAACATCAAGAGATAGGGAAATTGTATATCTACTACCGAGGCGATATAAGATATCATTTCGGAATGAATTTAAGAATGAAGTTAGACACCTAATGAATTCTAAATGTATTACTTTCCTTCTAAAATCACATTATACATGTCTTTTACTCCCAAGTTTTTTACTTTATTTTCGCTAAAATAAACTTTTTTTTATAGTAGTGAAGAGAGTTGAAATTCGTCAATGATATTACATTTCCATCAACTTCATTCTCATTTCTTGAACCAAACATCCCCTTGTATTTTTTTATTTATAGAGCAACCTATTTAACTTGAATTTTCACCAAGTTGCCCACAAAATGGCTTCAACAAATAGTATAATATCTCGAGAATTTTATCGTGATACTTATAGTGAGATAATTTCATATTAACATATACTCCGTACTTCGTATCTAACAATCCGTACTCTTGATTCTTTTGAATTACCTCATTTTCAAAATTTTGAGGGTAATTTTGAACAAAAGGAAGGATTCCGGCCGAAATGTGTATAAATTGTTTTCATACTAGGGCGTCATTTCAGCTATGACTGAAATACAGACTATCACTCAAAAAGCTAGTGAAATCTAAGTTATTGTGTGACAAAGATAGTTCCAGTACAAAAGTGTGAAACCTTATAATGTAATCTATGACTTTAACCTGTCAGTAAAAAGAGGGTAAATAGATGACTAAAAAACAAAAGAAAAAACCTGAAAAAAAAAACCACCTGAAAACTGAGATTCTCAAGTTTGTAATTAGTCCAAAAAATACTTGAGCACACTAGCCGTACCAACCAAATAAATACTCAATATAGGAAACAAAAAAAAACAAAAAAAATAAATAAATGTTGGTAATAATAATTGCAAGAAAACAGAAGTCATGAAAGCAAAGTAAGATCACCATTTCAGTGTTATTCCCAAAGGAATCCAAGAGCCTCCTTTTCAAACTTGTAATTAATGTTTACATTTAGTATAGGTCGTTTTATCATTCAGGCTTTGTATATAACATTTTTATGGCTGGCACTAGTGCATGCTATTATTATTATTATTATTATCATTATTATTATTATCAGAGTTTTTCTAACTTATGTCCATTAGGTATAGAATAAGAAGATAAAATAGGAAATAATTAAATGTGTTTCTTGTAAAAAAATGTAAAAGTGATGGGATATTGCAATTTCCCATAAAAATAGCATTTAATTCTTTCCTATTTTGATTTCTTAACCGGTTAGAAAAACCGTTATTATTAGACTTTTAAAGTTGGTTAAAAGCTTATCAAATTAAGACACCGTCTTACGGTTTTTTTATTAGTTGGAATTTGGATATTCATTTATATTACTAGCGATTAATGATGTATTAACCTACTTTCTTCCTGGCTCCGTTCAGGTAATTAGTTATCTACAAGTGGATTATAAGTTCGGGATTTCCTTTTAGTGATTCGTATTCAATCAACAAACTAACGATCGGGATTTCAAGCAATGGATTATAAGGGATTGTTTGGTTGATCAAGGAACTTAATTTTCCTAGGAAAATGCAATTCAGGGGAATTAAGTTCCCTCATCCAATTCAGGTGAATTTAGGAAAAGTGTTTGGTTGCTCATGTAGGAATTAAATTCCACAGGAATTTCCAATGACCAAGGGGGAGTAGGTAAGCAACTTCCCACATCATGTAGGCATTGGAAGTTCCTGTGAAGTTCTAATTCCTACATTTTGTAAAATTTATGGCAACCAAACAACCCATGTTTTTCAAAATCATGGGATTTTTCAATGCCTATGTTTTCTAAGTGACAACCAAACAACCCCTAAGTTGGAGTAAAAATAAGATGGATGTATGAATTTATGAGAGGAATGTAGAGAAACATAATGAAGAGAATCCGGACTCACCATATTCCTATCTTAAGTCTAAACCTCATTTTTTTACCTCACACCCGACCCACAACTCTCGCTTTCCGTGTCCGGTGACAAGGATACAAACTATACGGTCAAGTCATGGTCATGTATTGTTCACTACCACTTTTCAAAGGTTGCAAGATGATGTATATATACTGAAAACTCTAATATCGATTATCAACAATCAACAATCAACACTCATGAATTCATGATCATCAAAACAAAGCCTTCACATAGTTCTTATGTAAAAACAAACAAGAGTAATAAAGAAGCATGTGGTAGAAAATAAATTCGATCGAGTAAAACCTCTTAGACTTATTTTTGTGTGCTCTTAGGATACATGTTAGAAAAACCCTATATAAAATTAGATCTAATGGTACAAATTTTGCACAATGAAACATTAGATATGCAAAATATACTAGCAAAATAAAAAAGGCTAGAAAATTATACCAAAGCTAAGGCTATAAAAACGGTTGATTTAGATGACAAACTAATTCCCACAATATAGCTACTTGAAATATAATTCTCATCATATAGTTAAAGTAGGTTCGGATAACCCAAAGCGAAAGGTATGGAAAAAATTTTAAATTAAATTTTCCTTGAGTAAGGCATTGTGAAAAAATTATTCCTTATAAATTGTTTCATTAATTGAATTTTTGAGAAATAGAAACATACATCGGATGTAGTACCTTATACCTCATTTGTTATTGAGCTTATGTGTATTTTTTTGAGCTTTTTAAAGTTTATATACATTTTAATTTTTTACCGTCAAAACTCAAATTTAACTGAACTTATATAATGTTTTTTTAGTTATATTGTAATTTTTTGAACATTATGTCTAAGTGAATGAACTCAGAAACTTTATAATAAAACTCAAAATCATTAAAACAAAACTCAAAAACTTTATTATAATGCTCAAAAATTACAAAACTGGTGGTAGTACACCAGATGTATAATCCACTTACTGTGAATTTTTGTAAGCTTATAAATCACAATTATCTAACATAGAATATTATAAAATATTAAAATTTAAATCACAATTATGACAAGTAACTTAAAAAAACATTTGGTTTATATAAATCACAATTATGAAAATATATTTTTTTCTCATAATGTGGCTTGGCCTGTCAAACGAATAAAGCGGGTTTGGAACTAGGTGGGGTCATATGGCTCAGAGTACAAGTCAGGTTATATGTCTCATGGGTCAAGTTACAGTTAGAATATCTAAATAATTTGTATACAAATATTTATAATTTATTTATCATAATTGTAATTTAAATTCTAATATTTATACTCTGTAATATTCTAATAATTAATTATAAATATTTCTTATTAGATTTTAAATTAAAGAAACAATATATGTAGGAAACAAAATATCATAAGACTTTACTAAAAAAAAATGAATTTTCATGGTTTTTTTCATACTTTTGCATTGAGTTATTCCAAACCTATTATAAATTGTATAGTCAGAATTATGTTTAAAGTTACTATATACTGAGAATTAATTTGTCTTATGGCTATATGTGAGGAAATCACCATAAAAACTGGTGGATCGGCACTAGGAATTATTTGGATTGTTTTTTTTTGTTTTTTTTTTTTAAATAGATAGACTAATCTATAAAATATAATTAAAAGGCTAATGTGACATGGCAAATTAATTGTGACGTGACAAATGTGACATGACAAATTAAATTGTGACGTGGCATGTGGCATGGCAAATTAATGTGACATTATTATTATTCTTAAATTATATATGTTTATTAAATACTCCATATGACATTATTATTATTATTATTATTATTATTATTATTATTATTATTATTATTATTATTATTATTATTGTTATGTTTGTTAACTATATGATATGATTAATTAAAAATTTAGAAAAGTGATGCCACAAATTCACCTATAAGTTTCATAATCTATCTATCTATCTATACAATATAATCAAAAAGACAACTTGAGTGTAATGTTTACTCTATATGACATTGCTAACAAACATAAAAAAATTTTAATAAGTAGCTTATTTTTTCAATTCCACAATCAAAACTTACTCACATAATTAATAGTAAAATAAATTTGGAAAATTGAATGAAAAACCTTTTAAAATTCCACAATTTACTTTTTTGAACCATCATGGAATAATTAATTTTTATAATTCTATACAAATATAAAATGGGTTACTTGAGCATTTTCTTAATCACACGTGGCACAAGGAAAAAGGCACACAAAGTAGACTCCTGGATGATTAGTAAAAAAAATGTGAGACTTATTGAATGAAGAAGACTAATCGCCTCTTTCTTCCCATTAGTTACTCCACCTCATATTAATTCACACACTAAATAGACACTTAAGAGGGAAGAGAAAAGAAATCAATAGGTTAGGGAATTCCAATGGATTTTAAGCGTTTTTTATTGCAAGGCGACTGAAGGATCAACGTTATTAAGTGCCCTCAAATACTATTAATTCAATAGAGAGAGAGAGAGAGAGAGAGAGAGAGAGAGAGAGAGAGAGAGAGAGAGAGAGAGAGAGAGAGAGAGAGAGAGAGAGAGAGAGATTATAAATTGAGAAAAGAGGTGTAGCCGATGAGCCCCAAAATGTAGCGGTATAGACCTCTTATTGTAATTTTGTTTTCCGCTAAATAGCTCGTATTGTTACTTTTTGTTTCGGTATTGCTTTGTTTTGGGTTCAAACCTTGTACTTTTTTTAATTATACTTATGACGATATATTTTGTACTTCTATTTGTTAATGTAATTAAGTTGGAGTTGTAAATTCAGGTTGTATAGGAACTATATTTGATTTTGTTTATAACTTTATAAGTGAGCTTCGGTTACTCGGTTAGGCAACGGTTTTTTCACCTTGAAGAAAGTTATGCAGCCGGCGAATTTGCTTCTCATTTCACTTGCCATATAATCCACCACAACATTCTTCTTTTCAGTTTCAGGTTGAATTCTTTACTAATTAGATTTTTATTTGCAGTGTTTGTCTCATTTATTTGTAGTTCTTAATATCGTACTGTATTTTTGAGCTTTTAGGTGGTTCACAAATTTAGAACTTCTTATGAATTTCGATCGTTGATAATGGTGGGTTGGAGGAGAATTGGAGTGATTAGTACATAGATATTAGGGTATAATAGTGATTATAAAAGGAGGTGGATGTTACTTTGGAATATGACCTATATAGACTATAAAATTTTGGTCCCCTTAATTTCACATCCATAATCGGGTAAGTATCACTACTACAGATACAGCCTATAACAACGGGTAAAAACCGTTGTAAAATAAAAAAGCGGACGTTGTTAAAGCGGCCGTTGTAGAAGGTATTTACAACGGTTTGGTTATTTAGTGAAACCGTTGTCTAAAGTATTCACCACGGTTAAAAGCCGTTGTTGTTGGGTGTTCTCCGTTGTGGAAAGTGTTTCAAAAATTTGGAGGGAATAATATAACAACGGTTGTCGTATGTATAACCGTTGTTGTAACTTTCCCTCCAAAATTGTGAAGTCTTTTGACAACGGGTTTATGGTACATACCCGTTGTTGAAATTTTTAGTAACAACGGTTGTTTATTTAATACCCGTTGTTGTAATTTTACCTCCAAAATTGTGAAGATTTTTAACAACGGTTCTTCGTTTAAAACCTGTTGTTGAATATTATGCGTGGGTATTTGTGAATGTCATTCACAACGGTGTTATTTTTATTAACCGTTGTGAAAGGTATTCACAACGGGTTTTTTTTAGTAACCGTTTTTATTACGAACTCCTATTGTTTTGAAAAAATAAATTTGTTTCATGTCATTCAAAAACCTGCATATGTCAGCATCACCATATACCAGCACCAGCATAAATCACAGCTGGGTTCATCAGAACTCAATAGATTCAATTCAACCACAACAAAGAAATGCATCATATATATATATACTTACAAGGAGTTGAATTTACATGAACTAATCATTCTCTAACTTCAACAAAAAATTTACTAATAAGTTGATCTAAACTCTGAGTATCATGCATTTCTAATATATTCTAAGACGTAGTTGCCCCACATGTCTCTTACCTCGTCTATATCTACACTTGAGTACTGCGCTCAATCTGTTGTGATGTTGATTGCATATTGCGGCAAAAACAAAGAGAAGACATTATGGTATATATAGCAGAAAGCAAGACAACATTAGCAACATCATGGTATATATAGCAACAAGCAAGACAACATTAGCTCTAATTTAAAAAAAGTAATAAACACATGTTTAAATTATTACTAACCTTTTCTGGAATAACGAGATATCTTCACCTAATAATCTCCAACATGAACCGACAAGCGTAGTATCCACATTGTATGCTATCTGGCTGGCGAGGGGCCTATTATTACATAAAAAAACAGACGAGAGAAGGCTCACATCGTCAGAATCTTGAACTTTAGGTATTGTATTAGTATTAAACACAGATTTTGCACTTAATGTTATTGTATTTGAGCACGTACCCCTCGTTATCGTAATAAAATCGGGGCCAACATCGAATCTTCCGTGGGTTGATCCTGCTCGTTTGCTCTTTTCTTCTTAAAGGCCCTTTTTTTAAAAAAAATAAAAAGGAGGCGAAAACTAATTTTTTTAGGGGCAAAAATATGAAAGAGCTTTTTTCTATAAATAAAAAATGAAAATGTTATTATAAATAAATCAGTATTATAAACTTACATATTAATCAAGTGCTTAAAAGTCTCGCTTGGTTGATGATGTAAAGAGTCCAACCAGAAAACTTTATTCCTTGTCGGCATGATGGCTGCTAGCACCCAATGAGTCCTACATCAAGAGACATCATCATTATTAACAAGTACATATATTAGGTATGAAAATGCAATTGTAGGGGGAAACGTAATATTAATTTGTTTATTACCCTTTTTCATTATAAGCGCCAAAAATCGCTTCTTGGTTGTCGCCATCTCACGAGCAATATAATCTACCCGTTGTTCGAATGAGAAATCCGAATAAATAAAGATAAAACATAGGGGCACAGAATCCGTATAGATCGGATGGAATATTCTTCTCGGGGATCACTCTCAATTTCAATATCCTACATTATTACGGTATTAATTCCGGTATTTAAAACACTATCTAGTAGTCAGAATATTAGACTATGAAATTATTTATTAAGAAACTTACTTTATCCAAACAAATATGTGTTGGATATCAATCTGGTCTAGGCCAGCCCATACGGCTAGCACATCCCATGATAGACGTGCTTGGCGCTCAGCCCCTAGAATATCCTCCTCGAGCGGAATAACTATCAATTGCTCGGTGGCTATGCGATGGCCAGCCTCCTCATGCAGTCTCTTCATCGTCACCGTTCTTACTTTTTGCATGTAATCCTTCTCTTTATATTGTGTGGAGTTTAAACTCCTAATTTTCAGGTCCGGGAAAGAATGAGTCTTTGATTTTGTGCTACTACCACCAGCCTACACATGTAGTAGATAATTAAAATAATAAAAAGGGATAATTGATAAACACTACCAACTTTAACACACTTTTTCATAATCACTACCAAGATAAAAAAAGTTTCAAAATCACTACCCTAAAATCATCTCCGATTTAAAAACACTACCAAATAGCCCGGAAAATCCATTAAACTCGTGTATTTCAAATTTCCCGCCCAAAATCTGCCTTTCTATTCCCATTCTACCCTTCCCCTTGTTAATTAAAGCTTCAATCTCTTTCCCTTCATTCACTTTTGCCTCCGACCACCACTATGCACCATCAGTTAGTGCCGGCGAGCCAACCACGTTCGTCATTGCCTACTGCACATCTCGCCGGCGAATCCTTTGCGCCTCCGACCACCACTATGCACCACCAAAAATGCCCACACTCCACCATTACACTTCTCTTCGTCGCCTCTGATTACTATAAACGGAGCTCCGGTATTGCGCAAGGCTGAAAAGAAAGGAAAAAGAAACTATAGGAGGATAAGGGGACATCACGATCGCCGGTGAAGATAATTGGTGCAAACGAGGAGTCCGATGTATTGCCGGCCAAATCTGGGACGGTGGTTTGGAGTGGCGGCTGTAGAATGGGAATAGAAAAGAAGTCGTTATGTTGGTAGATTCGGAATAGCAAAGTAATACGAGTAATGAAAAAGAGGAATAAGAAATGGAGTTGAAGAGTTATGTAGAAGCAAAGGGCAAACTGGTCATTATTTTCTTAAATTTGACGGAAAGGGCTAACTGGTAGTGTTTTTGGATCGGAGATGATTTTAAGGTAGTGATTTTGAAACTTTTTTTTATCTTGGTAGTGATTATGAAAAAGAGTGTTATAGTTGGTAGTGATTATCAATTAACCCTAATAAAAAATCCAAAGGTAACATATCCTAGTTGGAGTAATAAAAATAAAAGCGTACTTAATTAAATACCTCGTCAACCTGCTCTTTCAATGATGAGGTAGTAGTAGCAGGTAAGACTGGTGGGGATCCGGACTTAGGCTGCTGAGGCGGCGGAGATATCTTCGCCAAGTAGATGTGAGTTTCAGGCCATTGGATGAAACTTCCAAGCGCATCTCCCAGAATGGTAATGTCGTCACGAATCGGGACAGCGGTTGAAAGTTTTCATGGCCTGGAAAGACTGTAGTTATCTCTACTATTCTATGATTCGGCAAAAGTTTTTCGCCATGAATAACTACAGTTTCTGCTGCTGCAGATTTGTTTTCTACGAGACCCCGACCAACACGCACATGTGGCTTTTCGATTCTATTATGGTCAGCAAGAATAACTGGCCTCTTGTTTACGGCCTGAAGAATATACACATACATTATTATATCTTTGCAAAAACGCTTCAGCATTCAAAAGATTTTGCAAAAACGCTTTCTGTCTCAGGCCGATTTTTGCACAAACTTCAGCATTCATATAAATTTAACTAATTAAACACTTCATGCATACCTTACAAAAACAGGAACCGACTTGAAGGGGATGTATGCTTTTTTCCATCAGCCGTCTTCTCAAGTTGCATCTCCTTTTCGGACCCATTATTTACCTAATAAAATTAACCAATTCAATGGCACCATGTCGGGTTATAGCATTAGAGCCGGCGGTGAACACACCCCCTGATCTTACCCAAAAAAAAAAAAAAAAAATAAGGAAGTATTAGGTACATGATCGGCTTTAGTTGTTACAACTTCAGAAGCATTATTAGGTACCCGATCTTTCTGAATCTCGTTGACCGATACTTCCTTCTCATGTATTGCCAAGGTAGTAGCGGCCTCTTGACCAATCTGTTGTACCTTATTATTACCCCTTTAGAAATGACATCCTCCATCATCTTCACTTCTTCTTCGAAAGCTTACCTCCAAAGATTCAAATTTTAGTAGTACGGATGCCATTAATCAAGTCGCTTGCCAAGAATGTAATATGTCAGCAATTTTTATCCCAACAATAACATGTGAATTGAACTTAAATGAAAATAATAGAATAAATGTTACCATGTCACCTTCTCGGACTTAGTCTTCCTTTTCTTCTTTATCTCGGCGCTTTTCCCATAATATTTCGTTACTCCAACCTGTAACGGACGCCCCTCAAACGACCTGGATGTTCGGGTCGGCCGATCGCTCTAGCAAGAACGTCATTACGACCACTGGGAGTGAATTTCCCTTCTTCTACCTCTTTCAATACGTTATCCTATAATATATTAAATAAACTTCAAATTATATTTGTGACTAAAATAATAAAGTTAGTAATGAAATCGTCTTAATAAAATAATGCTTACTATGTTGGCCAAAACTTCCTAATCATATTTGTCATGCGACGACCGGGATCCTTTAGGCGTGTGCCCTTGTTTATAAGTTACATGCCGATCCACCTCTTTCACTCCCTTTGCCACCTACACATTAACATGGTAACATTTATACACGTAAATGTGTATCAATGCAAGTCCAAGTGTGATTAAAAAAATAAAGTCTCACAGGGGAAT
This sequence comes from Silene latifolia, assembly GCF_048544455.1. Taxonomy (NCBI): domain Eukaryota; kingdom Viridiplantae; phylum Streptophyta; class Magnoliopsida; order Caryophyllales; family Caryophyllaceae; genus Silene; species Silene latifolia. The sequence continues at coordinate 86,831,846 of NC_133526.1, forward strand.
AATGCATGCTACTTACGAGGTCCTCTTCTATCTTTCTCAGAACCGCCTCGAGAACCATAGAATTTCCCCTTCTTGCATGAAATGTTAGCACGATTTCTTCCGCTAACGGCCTTCAAATAATTATATAAAAGCGCAAGTAGATGAGATAATAAAAAGATTATATAAAGGACTCATTAATTAAAAAAATGATAGGTAAATCGTTAAAAGGCGAGGATATTTAACCCGAAACTTCTCGCAGTTCTCATCTTTTTGAAAAGATCCCATTCTTCCTGCTTGATGGTGAGACACTTGTTTTCCGGTGGGCTCTTACGCATCTCCCCGTTGCCTTGTCCACATACAACCAATCCCTAGCAACGCCACACTTCCACTGCCTGTGGACATCCGCTGCCTTATGCATTAAATACTCATCATGGCTTTTATCGGGTATAATAAAGCCTTCCTTTACAAGATCCAAGTATAACTCCGCCAATTTTGGATTCAAAGTTCTAACATCATCTAAATGGATAGGCACAAACTGTCTTGTGCAAGCACCAATCCAACGGAGAAAAGACCCGCATTTGGACCAAAGAGGAAACCCATCTCACTCCATGTTATTTGGAACAACTGCTTAGCGGCTATAGCTGCAAGGACTTTCTTGCACTTCGTAGCACCCTTCTCACCAGGCTTATTATCACCAGGCTCATTATTCTTTTGACTTCTTTTACGTTTTTCACCCATGATAATCCTAAAACCCAAATATGAATGATATAGCTGGAAATGAACAACTTAACAACGTACATGCTGAGTATTATCTAAAACCCTAAACCCTAATAGGAATGAAAATTTAAAACAACAGATTGAGCTTCTAAAATCCTAAACCCCGATAAGAGGAGTAAAGTAGATGATGCGGGATGATAAAGATAACAAAGAAGACGAAAAACAAAGAGATGCATGAAAAAGAAACAAGATGATCGTCTTAAAACCCTAATGACGAAACACAAAATTAAAGTGAACATACCTGTTGATGATGATGATAAAGAGAACGAGCAGGATGATAAGGGAAGGCAACGGAATCGGGCTTCAAAATCAAGCGGCGGCGGCGACGAGAATGTGAAAAGCGAGGAAGAGAGAAGAATTAACACAGGATACCAACGGTTGAACTAATAATGTTGTGTGTTTGTGTATGGCATGCTTTGTATGGGTTTCTATATTAGTTTTTATTAAGACAAACTATTGACAACAGGTGCTCAAAGAAGAACCGTTGTTATATGTTAATAACAACGGGTCAATAAAAGTAAACCGTTGTCAAAAGTTTATTACAACGGTTAAAATATACCCGTTGTAATATATTTTCACCAAATTTGCGCCAAAATGAAATATGTCAAAAAAATAATTGACAACGGGTAGAGGTACTACACCCGTTGTTGAAAGTATTAACAACGGGTAATTTAAATATAACCGTTGTTATTGTTGAACCTCTTTTTTTTTTTAAATTATCGTAATTCCATTACAGTCCAAACTGTAACAATACATACTTTATAAATGTAGAAGCACCATATACTGCAACATTATTCAAAGAATTTCAACACCAACATCCACATCTAATAATAAGATCAAGAAAATAAGACAACTTACACCAAAGATGCATGCATACTTTGTGTCCCGATGAACTATCTCGGGATCGGGGACGTTTCTTGGATGTCATAGTTTCTTCGTTAACCCAAATACCTTCACCATGGTCATCACGCATATAGATGCTTTCAGTGTCCTCATGATCGGTGTCAACATCGTCGAAATAAGATACTGATGGTAGATCGATCCATTCCCTCAAAAACGACATCCCGATCATCATCATCATTATCGGATGGACTACTCCTTCTTTTCCTTATAGACAAGATACAACAGCCACTTCTTAGACATAGGATCGGTGACATAGAACACTTGTTTAGCTTGGGATGCCATTATGAAAGGATCATCCTTATTATTGCCAACCTTACCCATATTGACCAACGTAAATCCCATCTTATCCTTTCGGACACAATGGATGTTGTTATCAACCCAATTACATCGAAACAAAGGCATTGTGAAATCAATGTAATCTAGTACCAATATTTCTTGAATAACACCATAATAAAGGCATTTTCCCCAAATAGGCTTTTTATCTTTTGAAGTAGCAAAGTGCATTGCCTCAAATTCAGAACTCACACCACTATTTTGCATTGTGCTCACCTCATCTTGCTCGCGGGTGTAAAAAGTATATCCATTAATGGCAAAACTGTTGTAAAAGGTGACCCTGACATTTGGACCTAAACCAAGACGTAGTAACCTAGGAGAGATATCATCACCAGTTTGATCAAGATACACGTAAGACAATATTCCTAAACCACTCCGGAAACGTCTTCGTATGCTCGTTCGCAATCCACTTCTCGGTCTTGTTTTGGTGATCGTATTTGAGCTCATCTTTGTGTTGTTGAATATAAGGTTGCACCTCATCTTCGTTGTTTAGCACATACATGTGTGCTAAATGCAACATTTGACGTGTCACAATTTTTTCAATCCGGCCCCTAATACCTTTTCCGGTCATCCAGTCACTATGACGATTCTTAGGAACGTCAATCAACTCCTCAGGGGAGAGATGAGCGTAACAATATGAAAGAGCTTCGTCTAAAATAGCGCGTTCAGCAATACAACCTTCCGGACGATACCGATTAGATGTATAGTCCTTGTAGACTTTCATCAATCTTTCGAAAGGATACTGGTATCTCAAGTACACGGGCCCAAGGTACAAAATCTCCCTAACCAAGTGAATGGTCAGATGAATCATGATAGTGAAGAAAGAGGGTGGAAAATACATTTCCAACTGACAAAGAGAGGTTACAACGAGGTCCTGCAATGAATCCGCGTCATCGGGATCGATGACTTTCTCGCATATGGACTGGAAGAAGAGACAGAATCTAGTTATAGCATATCTTACCTTTTCAGGTAAAATGGAACGAATAGCCACATGTAGTAATTGTTGCATCAAAGTGTGACAATCATGTGACTTTAACCCGGTGAGTTTTAGGTCTTGCATCGACACTAGGCTTTTGATGTTCGACGAATAACCATGTGGCACTTTAATTCCATTCAAGCATGCACATAACTCTTTTCTCTCATTCCGTGAAAGGGTAAAATCTGCTGGCGGTAAAAATGTACGATTACCTCTCTTCTGTGGTGCCAACTCTAGCCTAATACCCATCATTTTCATATCTTCCCTAGCTGCGGCGTTATCCTTTGTTTTACCAGGAATATTCGAAGGGTATTGATAATATTATCACGACATTTTTCTCAATGTGCATGAAATCGAGGCAATGCCTCGACCTCCGGTCGAGGCCAATATGGAAGTTTATCAAAAAATATGGATCTTTTCTTATACCCACGAGTAGACAATTTAGAGCCGCTCTTCTTCCCATAATCTATCTCAATATGCTTTACTTTCTGATAAACTTCATGCCCACTCAAAATTCTAGGAGGTTGACGAAGTTCTTGTCTTCCATTGAATGTTTTCTGCATCTTGCGATAACAATGGTCATGAGACAAGAACCTCCTATTTCCCATATACACATACTTACGAGAAGACTTCAAGTATTCAGACTCGATATCCTCCCCACACAATGGACAAGCCTCTTTCCCATGAACTGTGTGCCCAGAAAGGTCGCCATAAGCCGGATAGTCAGTAATTGTACACAATAACATCGCTCTCAAATTGAAAGTTTTGTTCTTATATGCATCAAATACTTCTATCCCACTATCCCACAACAATCGCAAATCATCTAGAAGAGGTTCCAAATATACATCTATATCATTTCCAGGTTGTTTAGGGCCGGAAATTAACAACGACAACATCAAATACTTTCTTTTCATGCACACATATGGAGGTAAGTTATAAATAGCCAACACTACTGGTCAAGTACTATGTTGGCTACTCATGTTTCCGTGTGGGTTCATTCCATCAGTGGACAGCGCTAGACGTAAGTTTCTAGGTTCATTGCCGAACTCGGGATACTTAGCGTCGAACGATTTCCATTGCTTACCATCTGCCGGGTGTCTTAGTTTTCCATCATTTATTCTTCCTGTTTCATGCCAAGTTAACATTTTTGCATCATCGGGATTCGCATAAATCCTTATGACTCTTGGTATCACTGGAAAATACCACAACACCTTATGCGGGATCCCTTCCTTATCCTTATAACGCCACTCCAAACATTTAGGGCAATTGGTTAAGTTTTGTTATAATTTCCGATACAATATGCAATCATTTGGACATGCATGTATTTTCTCATATTTCATACCCACTCCTCTTATTAGTTTTTTCGCCTCATATGTCTTAACAGGTAGAACATTACCATCAGGAAGCAACTCCTTTATCAAGGCTAAAAAACTAGTGAAAAACGTGTCACTCACCCCATTTGCCCCCTTGATATTATACAACTTCACCACAGTAAATTTACATTTTTGTGAACTTACAACCAGGATACGAGAGGTGCTTCGACTCACACAACTTCTCATACATGTTGTTAAGGTCATCCCAATTACTAGTGTCATCACCTACATCTTCAAAAGCAATGGACTCATCATCATTCTCTTCATTATCTATAGACCCAACATTCAACTTCTCTACTTCCAACTCTTCCAACTCAAAAACTCGGCAAACTCGGGATCATCGCTTAGCCTTTCGTGTACCTCAACATCATCTTCTTCCGAGTTATTCTCTTCCTCTAATGATTCCCCATGAAAAATCCAAAGTGTATAGGATCGACTAAATCTCCACTTTTCTAGGTGTATTTTAACGTCCGGAAAAGCCATATAACTAATATTACCACATCTTTCACAAGGACATGCAATACTAGAAGAACCTTTCAAATTGTTCGAAACGAATTCATAAAATTCAGCTAAACCATCCTTGTAGGTGCGGTCACTCATATTTGCATCAATCATCCAAGTTCGAGTCATTATTCTACATTCGTAATAATAGGCAACTAATTCAGAAAATACAATAATAGGCAAACAAATAAACGAAATTCAGGAAAGCAATTAAGCTAAATTATCAACAAATTAGATAATAACCCAAAAAATCCTATATCTAGTTATAAGCGTTGTTAAGAAACATATATATACCTGATTGATAAACACGATGAGGGAGAGAAGACGTGACAACAGTGACGGAGATGAAGACAGAGAGACGATCAGGTTGGAATGGAGGATGATATAGTAGCAGTATTAGCTTGTGTTTGTGTTTGTAGCGTATAGCAGAATAAAGCAATATGTTGTTCTTAAGATTTTCATAATATTAATAACAACGGTTATTGAGACTACAACCGTTGTTAAAAAGTATTAAAAACGGGTTCTAATATAACCGTTGTGATTACTTTTCACTAATTTGGCGCCAAACCAATAACAACGGTTAAAATTTAACCGTTGTTATTAGTTTTTTCATTAACAACGGTTGTTTAAGTATGACCCGTTGTTAAAACAAATAACAACGGCTAACAACACATAACCGTTGTAATTAAGTTTGGTAAAATTCGCGGAATAAATTCTACAACGTGTTTTGATGATTTTCCTGAATAAGCGTTGTTAAAGGGCCGTTGTGGTTGCCTGTATTTGTAGTAGTGTATGTACCATAGATATTTGTTAGTTGTAATAAAATCTTCAGTACTATAATTTTCTATTAGTATACTAAATTTATATTTCAGTGATAAATTTTTGAGAATTCGAGAAATTTTAAGCACTATTTATAGTCCTCCTTTATACTCTCACGATATTTGAATCTATTATGATTATTCAATTGTATTTATCATATACTCGTACTTAATTAACTTAACTTTGTCAGTACACGAGTATTGTACTCCGTACTAATGCTAACCCAGGGTATAAGAACTTACGTGATTTTACGGCGATAATTGAAAACAAAGATTGGTTGTTACGCCGCTTATCATAGCATAGCATCATAGCATAGCATATGCCATCACGCTTATCCATTGATAATTTTCAAAAAAATTGTTTTATTTTGAGTTCGTGAACTTGGTCTCATACTTGCCCTCAATTCAATTCCCGTCTTCCAAGTTTAATGAAAATAAAAGTGTGTGTTGATTAAGGAAGGGATAATAGGCAAAAAAGCATCAGTTATTATTTTCATTTAATGATCCATTAATACTCAATAGCATGCAATGAAAATTTCTTATCAAAATAAAGCTTTAAGCGTTCAAATTAGAGCCCAAACAAAGAATTGCAATAAGGTGATACTTATCAATTACCGTGTGTATTGTTACCTATCAATTATCAATAAGGTTTAATGATCTTTCATTTACTAATCAAATAAAGAACACGACTTATTTTGCTAACAAAACAAAGGGTTAAGAAGAGGACATGACTTGATAAAGAGCATGGATAAAAGAGGTTCATCCTCTTCTTAAACTTTCATATGAGCTTCGTTTCTATTTTCGATTTAATTCATTGATTATTTCTTTTCATTTACTAATATAATTCTTCCAAGCGGTGGAAGCAATACACATGCGTCAAAAATAGTACTACTAATCAAAGATAGTTGAAAATAAAAAGAGGCTTCTAAACGAATCCGTGAGTATCACGGGTCAGAAAACTAGTTCATTAATAAAACACCAAACGTCCAAACGGTACTTACAAAGGATATGTAATATCAAAAACAGATATAATCCAAAGAATAAATTTCACCTGTAAAACTAAGGATCACCAAAGATTAAATTTCTCAATAAATGTTCTTCAAAATTGTATTACTCCTTAAGTCCGTATTATATTCTCCAATACAGAGTGACTAATCGGGGAAGCAGAGGCGCCCGCCCCCGCTGGCATAGGAAAATTTCGAAGTTTTTAGTTGATATTTTCGAAACTTTTTCAAGGTTACGGTTGACTCTAAGTTTCGGCTCCACCATTATAAGTAATGGTCCAAACTCATTTTATTGTCTCATTTGTGTATGGGAAATTGCATTCAATTTTTCAACATGTTGTATATTCACATACTCGTGCTTGTTTTTGCTCTTAAAAATCCAAAATAATTTCTTTGTTTTTATTGATAAGAGCACATGTAGCAACATAAGCCAACCAATGGTACAAGATACATAAATTTGTCATATATTAGTCCAACACTATTTGGTGCATCATTTAGGGTGAGTGTGAGTCTAACAGGGAAACAAACAAGAGTACGTAGCTTTCAGTCATATATTATCAAGGATGTGAAATTAGACCTTCATTTTTTCGATGAAGTGATAATTAAACATTCTTTTAAATGCCCAACAAGGTTCTTGACTTCATGGCTTCAGTTCGACATTCATGTCCAACTCTTTCGAGGTGGTTTGATAGCCGGTGGCTTCAACTTACCTCCCTCATTCGAAAGGATGAGATAGGTTGGTCCTACCCTAGAGGATCAACCTAGTTTTCTTGCCTAATCAAAAAAAAAAAAAAAAAAAAAAAAAAAAAAAAGTACGTAGCACATTTCGAAAATATAAACACAAAACTGCATTTTATATGACACCATGCATTCTAAGTCTTTTCAAGCCATTAAGGAATACCGTTATATCATGTCATTTTTTTTGGCATAGATTCAAGTCTTCTTTGTGACCGTCACAAGTTTGTGACCTCTCACAATCTCCTTCTCACTTGCAGTTTATGAGAGGTCATAAGTTTGTGACAAAAAGTGTTTGTCACAAATGAAAATTTTTGTTGGAGATTTAGAAGTGTGACTGAAAAAGGAGTACGGTCCTTCTGGAGGTCACAAGAATTTTTCGTGTTAAATAGCATTGATATGCTAACAAGATCTAAGAGGATCCTCTCAATTCCCTTTTTCTTTTCGGTATTTATTATGGAGTATTAATTATCACGTAGTAGATGTTTAATTTGAAAAAGAAAAGCAGTTTAGATCTTCAGATTTAACTGAATTGCATGAAATCGAAATGGAGATAAAGTGTATAGAATCCGAGCCTTCTATTTTGGGGCAGAGAGAATTATGATTATTGATAGGAAATGGATAGGTAATGAAGAAGTTAAAATGGAGATGATCGTGACTCTATACGACCGCATAACTATAAGATTTATGAATGAATTGATACAATTACATGAATGCTAAGAAATGGAAACATCCGTAGGACCTTAATAAGTTAATAATAACAAACCTCTCATTTTGGGTTGTTAATTAATCAAGGAGTGTTGGTGAAGGTGCACACAGAGATTAATCATAACTTAGACAATAACTATAAGAGTAAGTAGCTGCCAAAAAAAAAAAAAAAAAAAAAAAAAAAAACTAGAAGAGTAAGTTTATATATAGTCTTGATTTCAGTTCTGCTCTGATCGGATTATAAGATAGAACAATAAATCTCAGCGTCGAAGGTTATTAGGTTATAAGCTAAATAAGTTCAAATAATTTAATTTCCGTCCCAAAAAATAGTCTAAGAAGAACTACGAATACTCATACAAATGTTTCAATGTCACTAATAATGTTCGTTGTTGCAAACCAAGGTTTCTGCATTTGGAAACAACTTGATGATGAAGTTATTGGATTTTTTAAACTTGGTCATGAGACTTCTTACAACAACATATTGTTGTCTTTAAGTTGAATGTTGAGTGATGAAACAATGGAGGATAATATCGATTACTTTCATCCGTATTTGACAGTTTATCTGAGATGAATGTTTACAAAAAGCCATAAATTTTCGGAGCAACAAATCTAAAGCCATAAATTTCGAAATGAGACATAAAAACGATAATTAGAAAAAAAAAAAGTTGGAAATGGGGTAGAGGGAAAATGGATTGTTTTTCTCTAATTTTGATGTTAGTATAAATTGCGAATGTCACAAGACTAGTTAGGAATATAGAGTCCAAAAGTTGGGGCAGAGCCAAAAACTAATGTGACATAACCTTGGTCAGATAAACTTTGGATTCATATGTGCAGAGTAGTGTCTTGTTCAATTAAGGCAAAACACTTGGTGCCCATATTATTATCTCTTCAAAGTAACAAATGATAATGACCCACAAACAAGAGAATATCAAGGGGGTTAACATACATATTCACCTAGCTATGCCATCAATATTATGGTCCATTATTCACCTATACTACTGTACTTGAAAATACACCCAAGACAAAAGCCCTTCCTTCCATCAGGGGTCGGAATCGAAAGCGAAAGAGAGATATCACATAATGTTGGCATGAGGGATTGAGGTGTATAAAGAACGTAGATTGCAGATGTCAACCAGCATAGGTGATAAAGTCATGAAAGTAGATTGTACAAATCCTGTTAACACGAGAATCGTCCAATAATGGTGCATTCCATATAACGGTTTTATTTCATTTGTTTATTATGAAGAAAGATTTGCGAATTTTAAATTAAGTTGGAATAATTAATGATAATGAAATTCACTAAAGATTACACAAATGGTATGCCTTAAGCATATCCATTAATAGACCCTAATCCAGAAATCATTTTATCTCACTACAGGAATCAAGAGCTAATATCAGTCTAATAGCTAAGCTACCTAGAGATGTTAAGGCTAAATGTAGTTAGCTCTTCTTCTTTATGTTACAAATACAGATTACTCTTCTTTTTTGTTGTTCCTTTTCCAAGATTCATGTAAGAACTGTGCATTTTTCTGCGGCAGGAACTCGAATCCAACCTCCGGCTGCAGAATTTCATTCTCAGTTGTCTACTCGCACCCATTCATAGCGACCAGAAAGAGGTATATCGTTCACTATATCATAGTTGTACCTGCAAAGTTTTTCGAAACATAATAAAATTAGAACTAGTCTGCAAATTAACCATAGAACTACATACGGAGTATATGAGATCTCCGTATGAAACCATCCTATATACTCATAATCATATAATTTTCCTCATCGGTCTCACAGTAAGACCGGCTTTTATAAGAATTTGCCTAGGTTAAGATAAATCACACTTTTAACGGAATTGTTCCTAGGCTCCTAGCTGACAATATAATAATAGTCTTAAACAAGAATAAGCGTAGTTTAAGACGGAACAATACTTTTGCAGGAATTGTTCCTGCTGGTGAAGCTCAAAGCCAGCAAAGAACTCTTCCATCTCCGGAGTAGTTGGAATTGCCCTTTGCATATTACGGGCACGTCGATTTGCTGCAACTGAGCAAGTACGCCGTGTAGTTGAGCCGGGAGTTGCAATGGCTTCCGGGTCTCTAATCAAGCTACAAGGCGTGCTCTCTCGAGTGCCCCTGCAATTAATGCGAAAAATTGGTTCATACTGATGCACATACAATTATACTCAACAGCATTTATCGAGTTTACAACCAACACGAGATGGTCCAAAGAACATCACAACTTCAAGGAAAAACATTCAAAAGGACATGGCATTAACCATCAACAGTGAAATTACATGAAGAATAGCATAGCATCAGAACACCTGCAACACTCTCAAGTCTCAACTTATAACAATGAAGTTATTATTATATATTGGAGTGTGCTCTTAATGAACATATTATATATCAGTACATGTTTCTGAATTTGTATATGGTCCCCAACTTTACAATACATCATTGCAAAACCAAAAACAAAATAGCATAGATCATTACATCTTTGTTCTTTATTACCAATTTAATCTTATTCATCACATGTTCTTTTACACACACCTTAAAGGGTTCAGACTCCGTCATCCGAACCCCTCTCGACTAACTCGGGAAATACGATTTTGGTCCACAATCAAAACAAATGGCATGGATCATTATATCTTTTTCATTGCATATTCTTTTACAAACACCTTGAAGGGTTCAGGCTGCGTACATCAGAGTCCCCTTGGACTAACTCGGGAAATACGATATCGACTAGTAACTTGTATAATAAGAAGGTTAACAAAAGTCACGGGACACAGAACATAATAACTTGTAGAAGAAAGCAACAGGGTGAAAGGGGAACAAGATAAGCAAATGGGGGGGCATGCATTGAATGAACAGGAAAAGCCAAATGCATAAGTTGTTTTCATATTTGGATATTATTTGGCATCTTAGGGTCCGTTTGGATTGAAGGAATTGGAGAGAAGGGGAGGGGAGGGAAAGGGAGGGATTTAATTTCCTTTGTTTGGATAAAAAATATGGGAGAAAGGAAATGGAAGGGGAGAGAAATGAGAGGACTTATTTTCCCTTCTATAGAACAAACTATAATCTTTCCAAGGGTGACAAGATTTGGAAAGGAAAACATTATTTGGGACTCTAATTATACCACCAGCATCCTTCAATCCTCCATCCATTCTTCATCTCCCTCCTTCCTCCCCTTCCACTTCCCTTCATAATTTTTGTTATCCAAACACCCACATCCCCATTAGCCCTCCCCTTCTCTCCCCTCCCTTCACCTCCCCTCACTTCCCTTCCCCTCCCCTTCCCTCCTAAAATTGTATCCAAACGGACCCTTAAGAGTTTGGCCCATTTATAAATGTGTATAATATATGCCCAAAAATATGAATAATACAAACACACAAGAATCAAGATAGTAACCATAAAGATACTTTCAAATCGTTGAAATTATGTTGGAAAGTTTCTGAACCATAATTCTGGTTCAACTTCCTGATTAAGAGACTTTCATACACTAATTTTGTGCACACTCCAAAACTTATACATTGGCCCCATGACAATTTGTGATTTCAGTTTTCACTCACAACATCCAACTCGTATTTATTTACTCTCTTCGTCCCAATTAATTGTCTATGGTACTCTTTCTTCTGAAAGCAAATGGTTAATGAAATGGAGTGCTTAACTATTAGGAAAAAAATGAAGAAAAACAAAGACACAATCTCTCATTATTTTCTACCACTAACAAAAAGAAAATACGGAGTACATGTTTACCGGCAAGTCTTACCGGTGACGGTTACAAGGGGATGTCTCACCACCTCCTTTTCTTCTTAATATTATTTAAATCGGTTGTGACTATTCCGTGACTTGTGACTGTCAATTTGTGCTATTTTTTACTTTAAAACAAGGTATCATTAAAGCAAGACTTTTGGTGAGTTCCAATAAGAGGAGAATTAACAACTTTATACAAGTAATTGTTCTGGATCTAAGGTTGAGCTGATTGACAGATGTCACACACAAACAACTTGGTCTAGTTTTCAACATTGTATTTTTTTTTCTCTTTTTTTTTGCAAAAGAAAAAAGGAAAAAATAACATGAACATTTTTTTTGATAATTTTTTTTGGAACATTTACAACTAAAGGCACCTTTTGTTGAATGTGAACGCACTAAAAAAGTATAAAAATCCTTTTTTTTTACCCCAATTAAAAAGTTAACTCAAACACACAAATTAGCAAAATTAATTAAATTCAACTTAAACTAATCAATCACACTCCAAGTTAATAATTCAAGCAAAACCCAAATTAATTAAACGTCCAATGAACAAAACCCATATTTTTCCACCAGAAAAAATTGAACAAAACAGCCGAATTAGCGAAAACTAATTAAATTTAGCGTAAAATCGTCTCCCAGAAAAATAAATCCTAACCAAATTACGAGCCAAACCCAATTAATTAAATTAAAACACCAACAAACAAAACCCACAAATGAAAATTCAAAATAAAATTCAAAAATCAAACCTTTCAGTAGAATCAAACTCCAAATTATTCTCTTCCCCAAAAGAACCTTCCTCAACCACATCACCACCAAAATGACCAAAACGCCCTTTGCCCGACCCGGCAGACTCGGACCCAACCTGAACCCTCCGGTGAGCCTCCGACCCTTTCACGGCGGCGGTGGGAGGAGGAAATGAAGGTTTCTCGAGACGGCGATTGCGAAGCTGAAGGTAAGAGAGTTCCGGGTTCGGCTGAAGTGCAAGAGTTCGAGCCCGAGTACGAACACCAACTGAAGACGAAGTAGACGATGTTGAAGAAGAATGGTGTGGTAGTATCTCCATTACTGATACTTTCTTCATGTACTTTCCCATTATTATTCTTATTCTTCTTACTATTATTAATATTAATATTAATAATACGGGTATGATTCGGAAAAACAGTGTTTGAAATAGCAACTACGTTAATTAATTTATTTATTTTTGAGGATTTGAGTTTATTTTATAGGGAGGGAAAGGGCGGGATGAAGAGGAATTTGTAAAAGTGAGAAAAATGGGGAGAGAGAAGAGAAAGTTAGGGTTTAAAAGAGGGGAGGAGAAGGGTATTACGGGGAAATTTGGATAAAAATGTGGTGCGTTGTATTTGGTATTTGGTGCGGTGTGTATATTATATGGTTTTTTTTATATTTTTATTATAAGGTGTCACGGTATTTGGGTGGGATAAGTAATTACGGATTTTTATTAATCTGTGAAATGTAATGACGGAGGAAGGAAATTAAGGGGTGGAAGGGGGTTGTATGGCATGTGATTTGCACGTTGTAATATATGAGTTTGTATTTCGTTGTTTCCCTCCTAAATGCTTCTTTGTACTTTTTTATTTTGTTGGGAGAACAACTTATTTTGTACTTCTTTGATTCTTTGAAGGTTTTAAAATGGGATAATATGGATAAATAGTTTCTTGTTAGTGACGTGTTAGAAACCTGTGATGTTTTATAATCGATTTAAAGTGAAGATAGTTTGTCGGATTGGTTAAAAAAAATGTCATTTGAGACAAATTCGTGAAAAAAAAATGAAAGATAGTGACAAATTGGCCAAAATGCTACATATTGCTTTCATTTTCCTTTTTTCCAACTAAAGCGGACAAAATAACCCTTGTCCACGTAACAATTGCAACCCGAAAATTTGAAGCCAGATTGACTCGTCCTACAAAACTCAACTATATAACCCAAAATTCGTAGTGATCCGACCTAACCCAAATTTGAGCTAAACATTTTCTGAACCGTATTTATCCTTTATCATAATTATATGAGCAAAAATGATGTCAAAATAACTCGTATTCAAGTGACACATAATTGTTCCTAAAATAATGACATATAACCAAACTAATTTGAAAAAAATAACCTATCCTTGTCCACACAGACATATAAAAACTTACCTGAATAAGTCTGAACCCGAATTAATTAACCAATCTTAAAACATATATACATTTGACTAATAGGCAAACATGAAATGACTTATTTGCCGGCTTTCATAAAATATATGAAGAGTAGGGCTAGGGTAATTTGGTCATATCGAGTTGTGAGGGTAGTAAATTAAATATGGAAATATTTTTTTGGTCAAGTTGTCACATTCTATCATTTTTTTACCAAATTGTCTCAAATGACACCTTTTTTATCCATCCGGTGAACTATCTCCACTTTATTTACCAATTTGGTTGTTTGGCCCATAATAGCCATATGAAATTTATACCCTACAAAACCATTAAAAAACGGTTAATTCACGTGGTATCCCTGAGATTTGCTACTTTGCACGAAATACTCAAATTTTTGATCTGGAAAACTCAAAGAGGCTATAAGTTGTGTTTACAAGCTCAGGAAAGTGAAGATTTTTATTTTTCAAATCGATCCTCTTTACGAGAACTACGATTTGAAAAAAAAAAGTTTGACGAGTTTGGAACTCGTAACCAAGAGATATGGTCACTCAAATTTTGTTCGTTCAAAAAAATTTTGACGTATAAAAACTCCTAGCCACGGGATCCAAATACAATAATTTTTTCTTTCAAAACGTAGTTCTGGGAAAGATGATCAATTTGGAAAAAATCATCACTTTTTGATCTCGTAAACACGAGTTATTATCTCCTTTAAGTTTTTCGGATCAAAATTTTGGGTATTTCGTGCAAAGTGGCAAACCTCAGGGACACCGCGTGAATTATTCGTTAAAAAAATATTAAGGCCTTTGGATTAACATGTAGGATAATTCATCGAGTATAACTTATAACTATATTCAAAAGTAAAAATTAATGGGCGATTGATTCGTTTACAGGTAAGTAAATAGAGTAAAATGGAATTTGACGATTAAAGAGAAATAAAGAAAAAGGATAATCCTAATTGTGCTTACATATATAGTCATGACGAATAGGTTCGTCGTTTAAAACACCAAACAATATTTATAGCTCAACAAACAACTTAACAAGTAGTAAGTAGAGGTCGAACCCAAAGGATGGTTAACATCGAATTGCAATTGTTATCAAGGTGCTTGTAACATTGTCAAGGGTGTCACAATTGATTGATTGATATAGTAAATGAAACAACTACAACTAATAACAGTAAAATGTAAACTAATGAGAAAAATAGAGCAAGTATTGAAAATAGGAGTGAAATCAATATGGAGAAAACACTAGGATGTCTTGGGATCATAGAGGTGATCAAATGGTAAATTCAAAGGGTATGAGTTTGGTATTTGGTCAAGGTCATGGTCATGGTCATGGTCATGGTAGAGTAGGACCGAAACTTTTGGTCTTGCGGTCCATAGGTCGAGTCGGGATAACTTCTAGCATACACCCGGTCTCCCCATTAACTTAGTGCATGGTCTAACAATCCCCGAGGCTTTCGATCTTACGGGAATGGTTGAATAGATAGAGAATCATGCAAAGTTGTCAATCAAGCATTTCATCAAACATAAAATGTGCACTAGGCTAGAACTTACAATAATAATTTAATCAACCAAATTAACTCATTAAGTATGGATCTGCCCTCTGATCATTCTCCTAATCTACCATTAACCCTAGCTAGAGGACTACTCAATCATCATCACGGTAATCATGCAAGTAATGTTGTCAAGCATCATAGCAATGGAAAACATGATGATCAAAGTAATAATTAACAAAGATTAACAAGAAATCAAGTAGAGATTAAGGAATTGTACCAAACTTAAGGAGATGAACAATAATAATGAAGAATAAATAGAAGAAACCCTTTTATTAGATAAAGAATTGAAACCTTCTTCAAATACAACCCAAGAATTCTTCAATTGTAAGACTAGATCTAAGACTAATTGCAGAAAGATTAAAGAATAATTAAGCTAATTAAATGTAATTAAAGTGCTAGTTAAGGTAAATGCTACCTAATTATCCTTCTAATGGTGTAACAACCCGGATTATAAAATAAAGGAAAAATGTATAATAAATGATTTATCAGAGTATAACAATAATAATAGGGTTAAGGTGGCGGAAACACTTGACCAATCCGGTTCGCTACTAAATCCAAATCAAACCTATTAACTTCTAAAAAATTTATTAAGCTCGCATCGCACATTCCCTAAGCAACATCAGCCAGCCAGCAACAATCTGAACAACCTGAGAATAGAGGTTGACAATCAGTCGGGAGTAACTAGATGCTCTCCCAGTCATATTTACAATAATTGAATATAACTAACAATCAATAACAATTGAAATGTAAAACCAGTAAAGATGTGAGACCATCGATACTCATGAAAACTTAACACAACTTATCATAACTTTACCAACCTTAGATGGAAGCCATAATCCAAACCTAAACCATATGCAATCACTAGACCATGTACACTTACAACCAAAGTAGCACACGGCCCATAACAACTTAAGGCAAAATGCTAGCATCAAATCATAGCGAATATGGTGACAGACAATCCACAGCAACAGAAGGCATAAAGTTAGAAACAAAGCACAGCGAATAGAGCGAACGCCCGTTAGAGCGTATAACTACTGCCTCTAACTTGCCAGAGCGTATGACCACTGCCTCTAGCTGACGGAGCGTATAACCACTGCCTCCATGGTACTATGTATAGCGTATAACCACTGCCTATATGTCTAATATCTGGCCAGACTCTCGGTGAAATAACTATACACCGAACGACACTCGGGGAACAGAGCGTATAACCACTGCCTCTGCCCAATCCCGAACATAGACCAAATAAATCCCAGAAGGGTGGCTTTGGTTCATTCGGATAGCACATAACCGTAACTACCGTAATCTATTCAAACTAGCCAACAAACAAATGCACAGTATAACTAGCTGTACCAACATGCGTGAACAACACCACGACTCAACTCATAAGAATAGTATAACTGAGTATCCTACTTATCATACAAATAAGAGGAACCAATGACAAATGGAACCACAATGATATAACATATTGAATACAATACAACATATGAGACAAGTATAAACATCCAAGGTTATAGTAACCTTAGGCATAACATGAACTCTAGATGCGAGGTTACACTTAGCTAGACTATAACTTTAATATATATATATATAACCTGAGGTTATTCTAACCTCAGCCATAACCTCAACATGAATATCAAAGTTATACTAGCTCCAACCATAACCTTGAGTCATATTCTCAGGGTTACGTTAGTCGCACCTATAACGTTAACTCGTATTCCAAAGTTATAGTAGCTTCATCTATAACCTTGATTCATATTTCCAAGATTATACCACAAACAGCCATAACTTGTGTCATAACTCAAGGTTGTACTAGCTTCAGCCATAACCTTGAATCATATTTTCAAAGTTATACCAAGTTCAGCTATAACCGTGGGCATCACTCTTGGCTGCAGGTCAAGCCGTCTCTAGGGTTTTACTTCTGAACCCTAGTTGCGCACATCACACCCGTAACAACGCATAAACAACACATGCATCATAATTAGAACATTAAAACAAGTACAAACATATGAAACATATTGTTCATGACAATAAGTCATCAAACATGTACTTAATCTTACAAAATAATTATTAAATCATATTGATCAAATCAATTGGCATAAATACAATTAAAAGAGAAACACCTAGTTACCTTTTTAGCAATTACTAATGCACAATAATGAAAACCTCCATGAAAGACACGATCATCAAAACTTGTGTCCAACGCGTGTCAACATCCCGAAAATCGACATTAAAAATGCACGAATCCCAATCCATCAAAACACCATGAAAGACTCTTCTTCTTCTTTACCCATTAAAATAAGATACCTCAAAGGTAGGTCTAAAGGTTCGTACAAATAATTCTCATAAAAATATTTGGAGATGAATATGATGTAAAGATAAGAACAATGATTATGAAAATATAATTTTCTTTTAAATAAGAAGAAGGAAAGATGTACAACAATGGAGTCAAAAGAAGAAAACAAGTACAAAGAGAGGAAAGGAGGAAAGTGTCGTGCGGCACTTCTCGACCTAGTTGCTTGCTAGGTTAAATTCTATTTATAAGGGAATTAACTAATGAGTTTTGGGTCCATTACCTCATATAATGGATTATCTAATTACAAATTGGGTTTGGTATTATTAAAATGCTTGGCGAGCTCATATAAGAAAGATGATTAATAAATTAAAATAACCAAATGGTGCACGGACATTTTAGCCTATTCAAGGTAGGTCAAAATAGGGAATAATAAAATAGAGAATGGATGCGATAAATACATATATTCAAAATACACTATTAATCTTCGAAATAATTAATTTAATAAAATACTTTTATAATAAAATATAATTATAAAATACGGGGTGTTACAAATGGTGTGTGTCCTCCCTAATAGAGAATGAGGGGTATTCATACTAATACAAGATTAGAGGCTAATTAGGTCATTACATTATGTCTAAAGGAAGGTGGAAAATTGAGTGCGCCGCCCGACCTGACTTCTGGCTCGCCCAAGCTGGAAGAAGAGGAGTGAACTCTGTCTTAGAACCCGCCCGGCTCGGTGTTCGGCTCGCCCCAGCTGGAGGTCTGCTCGCCCAAGTTGGTTGTTGGTGTAACACCCCATACTCCAAGTGCCTTACCAGGACCACTTAAGGCATGAAAGTGCTACCATCTCGGTTACCCGAGGCAATGTATATCAAATAGACAATAACGAAATGTACTTTATTAAATTGTTTAACGTGATACAAGTCCAATCAAAACTGATAAGGTAAAAATACAAATGTTCTGAAACTGTCAAACCAACTAATCAAAGTAAAGAATGTTCGACATAGCGGAAGACTTCTAAAACAACTCGTGATGACACAACCCATCTATCCCACGCGCATCCACTCATACCTGCTCAATAACTGCTCCCCATCCCCGAATGGATCACCATAGTTTTTAAAACAATTAAACGGGGTCAGTACTGATTACAAAAAACAAACAGCTGCAATAAAACAACACTACAAACCAATAAATCAACACAACTCCATCTCATCACCACACACCTGACTACACACTAAAGTGTGTAGTCCTACCAGAGTACTCATCGCAACAAGTACTCCATACCGCCAGTGGGGGACCGCAACCGTACCCACCTAAGCCCCGCTCATCTCAACCGAGCGATAAACCCATGTTCCTTAATGTGCACATCCCCTCCTGTGGCGGGTTCCACAGAGGGTGAATAAAGGGCGTGAAGCCACTCCCGCAAGTGACTCCACTCAGCCAAGGACGCACCTCGCGAACCACAGACAATATACAACAATCATACTATACTATCAACAATCACCAAAACCAAAACCAATTCCAATACAATATACAACAACAACAATTAATCACCAACCACACCATATAATCAATACTGAGTAGGGAAACCCTACCTGGAATAGCAATCACACGAGACCGTCTAGCAGCTAATCGGAAATTCTCCTCTACGAATCCTCCTCCTATAACATGTATACATACAATTACTAGCAACACATCATAATACTCCCAAATCCCCCAAATCTACCCAATTAGGGTTTAACCAAACTCAACGAAATACTATAAAAATTATACAAGGAACTTACCCTTGACACGACGATCACAACGGTATAATGAACAAGCCAATCCGACAATCCTAGCCTTGGAATTTGCTAACAACGCTAGAGATGCAAACTACGTAACTGTTGTTCTTCTCTAGAAAGGTTTTTAGAATGTTAAAAGTGTTTAAGAATAACGACGGAAGCTTTTTATATTAATCTCGCGTTATTAACAAAACCCGGCTAAACAAACCCGTAGAACACACTTACTCGATCGAGTGCCCCTTACTCGATCGAGTGTCACACTTACTCGATCGAGTACCCATCAGGTCAGCCACTGTTTTGCATTAAAAGATACTTACTCGATAGAGTAAGTACCACTCGATAGAGTACCCACAGGCATAGAAAACCGTAGTATTACAGTTGGCTCACCCGGGTTCCACTAGTAGATGGCCTCCTTTGCAAATGCTGCCCCAAATTCAGTGTGGATCACTTAAGGTCTTGGGGCATGGCTCCAATTTGCCTTAAATCCTTGCTACAAGTCTTTGGTTTTTGTCTCCGCCTTATGCTTGGCCATTATTACCGTCAATTGAACTCCTAATTGCTCCATTAATGCACGATTTTCGCTCATTTTGCTTCAATTCCTACAAATGGGCTAAAATCTTGTAGAATAAAAAATAGGAAGCTAAAGACGCCGAAATGACCATAATAAGTGCAAATCAGCATGCGAAACTGTAATACCCCTGATTTTCTAGCTGTGCACTCGGCCGAGTGAGTGGACAGAGTGCCCTCTGGACAGTTAACCCAGATTCTGTTGTGTGCCACTCGGTCGAGTGGTGCACTTGACCGAGTGCACGAATCCAGCCTTGTTTTCGCGTGTGGGCTTTGTGTTGGGCTTTGGTATATAAGCTTCCTTTCAACTTTTTCCTTCATTTTAAAACCCTAAACTCCTTCGCTGCCCTTCAAACTCTCTCTAAATTCCTCAAAATCTCCCATAACCTTATCCTCTTAAGATCTCACCTTATCCTTGAAGATTTGCACTCAGGTTCCATCCTTTTTCATTTGTTTACATTCTTAAGTGATTATTTACCCATTTTAGTTTATTTATATTGTTAGTAACCCTAGATTTTGGAGGTTTTTTTATATGAGGATTTAATTAGGGTTTAGGGTAATTAGATGGTTTAATTAAGAAATTAAGAGTACTTTATTGTTGTTGAATATATTTGTGATAGAAGTTACTTAATTAATTGTAGAATGTGGCATGTAGAGGAGGATTAGTGTGCTTGCTTGTGCTAATTGGAGGATTGCTAAAAGGTAGGATTTTTCTATTCGGTTTGAATAAGTATGAATGGTTTCATGTGTCATT